>NC_081414.1:492414395-492641895 GCF_030272615.1 Cryptomeria japonica
TCCATTGGTATTCTTTACCGGTTTAGCTAATTCAAGCTTCTACTCTAGCTTGACAGTGCTTTTATTGAATTTGGCAAGTATTTCCTTTGACTCAGTAAGTTATTTGGTAATAGTAGCATTAGATTCCTTCAAGGTTACATTCTCAGAAACAACCATGTGTAGTTCACCTTGCATTTCTTCCTTTTCCATTTTATTTTCATGAAGATGAGCGATAAGTACACTGATCTCTTGCTTCATCTTGGAGATCTCATGATCTTTGTCTTTTACTAGATCTTCAGCTTTCCTCCGGTTCTCAAGCTCTTGACACATTCTGATAGTTAGACCTTCAAGTTCCCTTCTTAGGTTGGCATTGGACTCATTCAGTTTTTCAACTTCTTGAACTAGGGCTTCCATGTCTGCTTCATCAGAAGAACTGTTTTTAGTTAGCTCCATCAATTTTTCAGCATTCTCTCTTCTTTTTGCCTGAGAGGCCTTATATTTGACTTTAAATTCATCATAGGCTTGCTCAGTCTGAGTGAGCTGATGAGTAAGTTCCCTCACAGTGTCCCGAATGGGAAAAACTACGGTGAGATGAAACTCACAAGTAACTATCTGCAGAATAGTAACCAGATCGATTAAGGTCATACAATGTTCTTTACCAGAACAAATCCTATTAGGAATCTCAATCTCTATTAGGAGATAAGTCTGATTAAAGACTACCTTGTGAGAGGATTTTAGATCCACAGATGTGAATCACCTTGTTAGAGGATTTACAAAGGCTTTTTTGGGCCTACCTAGTTAAGGGTTTCTAACTTGTCAAAGATGTGAGTAATCAACAAGTGAATGATCTAGCAAATAGCACAGTCTGCTTGGTTAGATCCATGATAGCTCATTGCTAATGCATTTCGGTATTACTTCAGTCTTCAGTAAATCCACACTCTGTTACAGCACACAAACTTGATCTTTTCTGTTAAGATCACACATACAAGAACTCATCAACCACCACAAACCCTAGACAGGATGTCCTTAAAAGGAATCTGATTTCATGTCGGTCCAATAGGCTTACATTGCAAGTTCCTAGGTTCATTGTATCTAGACACATTTGGTAACATGACACAAAATCACCGTCAATGTGTCAGTGGATGGTAACTCATCACAAAGATATACCGATTGGTAACTCATCACAAAGTATTACCGGTTTATACAACTTTACCGACTATTGGTTGGTAACTCAGAGTAATACCAATTTAACTATTAAATAGATTACCGGTTGGTAACTCAGAGTAATACCGGTTTAACTATTAAACAGATTACCGGTTGACAGAAATGAAGACTAGGAAAATGATAACTGTTGTTTCTAGTTCCTTTACTCCATTCTGCTTGAGATCCTTGAACCGCTTGAGGTCCTCATGCCGCTTGAGATTGGTAAACACTTTCTGCAAGACACCGATAGTCTAAAGACTATAACATAATACCAGTTTGAAACAAATACCGGTTGAGCATAACTCATACATACAAAAAGTGATCTCATAGCAAGTGTGTGTCCATCAATGAAAACCACAACATAATCATAAAAAATGCCAACACTTTGAGTAGTACATTATCATTGGATTTAACCATCCAATTGTAGTCAGTGTGTCTCCTATTTTGTGATTGAGCAGTGAGCTCTAGGCGGTTGGTCTTTCTGCATGTGAAGACCCCATTTGTACACACATACTATCTACAATAGTATCATCTAATTGTGGGTAAGGTTTCCAACCGTGGTTTTTCCCCTTAGAGGGTTCCCACGTACAAATCTTTGTGTTATGTGTTGTGGATGTTGTTTCTCTTACTATTTTATGCATTAAGTCTCACCAGTATTAATATTAACTGCTATTCTGTCAATCGACATTAAGTTTGGTTTACCAGTATTAAGTATCAAGTTTGATTAAGTTATAATTGGGTTGAAATTAATAGACAACTGATTCACCCCCCCTCTCAGTTGCCTCTGGGTCCTAACACATCGTTTGGAATCCGGGAAGTGTCTCCTTTGAACCCCTTGTAGAGAGTAAGAATTGGATTGGTTGAGTGATAAGGAGTGTGGATAGCAATATGAGGTTTATGTTAATTAATGTATATGGTACTATTTCTACTAATAGGAAAAAGTAGGTGTGGATATAATTAAATAGTTTTTTGAATCATTTTCCCTTACCACATACAATAGTAGGTGGAGATTTCAATTTTGTTCTCCATTTGTTAGAGAAAAGATGGGGGATACAGAAGGAGTTGCAACCTCTGATAGATTTCAAAGAGTGGGTTAATAGGAGTAATCTATTAGAGGTGGGCTCTGAGAATGGTATTTATATTTGGCACAAAAAAACATTAGGTTTCAGTCATACAACGAAGAAAATAGATGGGTTCCTCTTTAAAAGGGATTTGACAATTTTTCCCTTTGAAATAAGGTCTACAATATTAGACTATTCAGGGTTGGACCATCTTTGAGTCCAGTTAACTATAGCAGGTGATAAAAGATCTTTGAATTTCCCATTCAAGTTTGAAAATATATAAAGGATAGTAAGTTCTTTGAGCTCATATAGACATGGTGGAAGGAGGAGAATTTTGTGGGATTGGGGCTCTTTTTCTTTGTCTCCAAATTAAAGTCAATCAACCAAAAAATTCTAATATGGAATAGGGAACATTTCAAAAACATCTTTGAAATGAAGAACAACATTGAGGAAGCCTTGGAAGTCTTTAATTCATAAGTAATAGACAAGGGCATGGATCAAGAGATATTTTGTCATGCCCAAACTTTTGGGCAAAAACACAAACAATTTTTTTTTTGAACACTTAATTACATGCAACCTAGACTTAAATAGTTGTGACAACTTAACAAGTTTTTCCAAACGAATTCTTAATTGATATTAAAATGGGTTCCTAAAGAGAGCGATGAAATAAAATTTAACTAGAAGCCTTAGTTTCCGATATACTCCTAGATGATAGAATTAGATTATGACTTACGTAACAATTACGATAACTCCTATTATCAAGCTGAACAAATTAATTCTATAAGGACAATAATAAATACACTCAAATGCCCCTTTTATTTTAGTTGCGTTTTATAATATTTAATTAAATAAAAACACCTAAACTCTCGAAATAGTCTACACTATAAGGAAAACAATTGAATTTTGTCTTAACTAAGTTGTAAGTGGAAATGTTTACTAACACTGGGTTAGCTAACTCACATCAAAAGGGCGACATTAAAATGAGGGCTAATTATTCCTTGAGAGGGTCCTCGCAATCTTACTAGGTAATTTAATCAGCCTAATTAATTTGCCGCTAAATAAAGTCAAGGGATATCTAGATATCTCTAATGCATTTAAATTATGCCGGGCTAATTGAATGATGATGAGGATATCTTAAATTAAAAATTTAATTAATTGAGCGCACACAAATTTCATTATTTAAATCTAACAGGTAAGGACTCAAATTCAATAATGTTATTTGCCAAATAAATCTAATTTTATACTATAGTCAATTTTAATTTGCCCTAAACCTTCAAATTTGACGATTTAAATAATCTAGCCAACATTGGCCTTGTAGGTTAAAAATTCATTTAAATTAATTAATAATTCTCGTTTACAAATTTTTCCCAAATTAATTTCCACTTGACACCCATATTGATTGAATATATAAAATAACTATATAGTTTCCCTAGTTAAATAAATTAAATCAATTATGCGATTAATGTAACCATATAACATTAATCTCCACTTTAAATTCTATAAAATAAACTATATTAAAATTAATTTTCTCCCAAATCGAATAAGGAGTTTTAAATTAATAACACATATAGCTAAAATTAAATGGGGGGAATCTTTTTCAAAATTTAAAAAGTATTTCCCCCTCTTCTTATTTTAATTAATATTTTAAATCTCAAACCCTAATTAGGGTTGAATAATTATCTTCTCCTATATTTTATTTAAATCAATTTAATAATCCCTCTCTTTTTTTTATATTATTTGCTAACTCTAACCTGAATATGGGCTAGGGTTGCAATTCTAATTTTCCTTTATTATTTAAATGCTAACCCTAACCCAAAATTGGATTAGGGTTGCATTTTTAACAACTAAGATTCCTTTCTTTCCTTCTTTATTGCTTTTACCCTAGCCTGAAATTGGGTTAGGGTTTATTATATATATTTTTTGTGTGTGTGTATCTTGTGTGTTATGCAGGGTCGAACTAGGGCAAGGCAACGCCCGAATTAGGGCAAGGCAGTAGCCGAATGGAAGGGCAAAGGCCGAGAGGAGGTTGGGTTTTATAGAGCGGGGCTCCCCCCGGATGCCACTGTGCATACACACAGTGGTGGGTGGTGTCATCCACTGTGCGTACACACAGTGGTGGGTAGTGTCATCCACTGTGTGCACCCACAGTGGCAGTCGATGCCATCCACTGTGTACACACAGTGGCGGCTAGTGTCATCCACTGTGTGTAAGCACAATGGTGACCGTAGGCTGTCCACTGTGTCTACACACACTGGCGGCACCTCCTGTGCCGTCCACTATGTGTAAACACAGTGGCTCGGCCTGTGAGCCGTCCACTGTGTTAACACATAGTGGTTCGGCCCTATGCCCCAAATTTTTGTTTATTATTATTTTTTTTTTCCTTTCCTAGTTACAATGTTTTAAAATGTGAATATCCAAATCTATATGTGCATATCCAAACTCTTAGGGTTAGGATCTCTTTTTTTTTAAAAATAAATTTATACATAATCATGGAGGAATGATAGAAATGTACAGGCAACCCTTAGATAGATATAGTTGTATATTTTCTTTTTTTTTGAATTGATTAATTTAATCAGGTTAACCGGTACCCTCATTGCCTAAGACTAAATCTACATATATTTTTCTTTTCTCTAATATTTTTTTTGTTTATAGGTGCAAGAAAAGACATATATCTAACTGCATAATAGGGTAGATGCATTTCAAATTTACTTTCTATGTCATAAGGTCATTTGTAGGAAGAAAATAAAACTATCTACTTTAGCTTTCTATTTTCCCCTTTCTCTTTTTTTTTTAAAGAAAATGACAGTAGTAAATACATTTGCAACAACATATACATAGCACAGAAAATACTTATAACATTAACACATCATTTTCTGCATTTCCCTTCTTTTTCTTTTTATAAAATTTGTAGAGATAAATAAATAACAGATTTTCAGTTTAAGGTAGATTTAAATAAAAATTAATAGTAGCATAATATATTACAAAATTTAAATAAAATGCTTTTCTGATAAAAATGTGTGAACTCAAGTTGTCGACTTTTACAAATGGGTAAAAATACCCAATTAGTCTCTCATCCCTAATAGATGAGGACTTAACTAAATAACACACTTCATTCCTTCAAAATAATGACAATAATTACATTTTAATTTCTTTCTTTCTGCAACTAAGTAAAATCTGCAACTCCTAGCTTTATTTCCTCTTTCCAAGCAACCTGCATACAAAACATAAGGCTATGACCATGGGGTGCTCACCTTCCAGCCTATGCTTACTAGAAGCCACCCCCGAGCTTGGAGAACCAAGTCCTAGACAGGTTACACTCAAGCAACACAAACAAGCAAGGGAAAAAAAACACACAACAGACACATTCCCCTTCCCAAGCTGAAACTTCATCACATAATGTGATGTTTTACTAGGGTGGAAGTGGACCAAGTACCTTTGAGGAGATCTGCTAGATAATAACTCACAACCAACTCATGGCATCCAAGAACACAATAAGACTCATCTTAACCCCATATCCTTATGAACCACAAAGGCATACATGCTATATTTTCTCCCCTTATGACCCCCGAATGCATAAACAGAACTATGCAGCAAGGGTCACATGGACAAACCCTTGAGATCACTCTCATGATGAGAGCCTCTCACTCTAAGGCTGTCAAACTCCTTCCACCCCCAAGACCATTTTTCCCTCCCAATGGTAAGATGGCCTTGGATACTCCCAAAGCACAATAAAATGCATAACAAAAGTAAAGGGAAAAACCACATAAAAACTTTCACAATTACAATACAAAGAAAAATAATAATATTTTTATTCAAGCATTCTACAAACAGATTTCAACATATAAGCAAGAAAATGCACCTACCTTGAATCTGCCAAGGGTATTCTAGGGAAAGCTTGGAGAAGAGCAGCCCAATCCACAAAACTTTTATAGCAAGACTTAGCCAAATTTTCCTATTCTCAAACCAGTTTTTTCCTGAAAAAAATTGTCCAAAATCTCCAAACATCGAGAGTGAGTGATTAGCTCTTTAAGCCTCAATCTATAGCCTAAGAAGGCTTCTCTCACTCCTTCCAACCTCTTAGATAGAGTGAGGGAATCCTATTGGTTGGTCTTCCCAAGGTCTTATACACTCCCTAACCAAGGCACCTCAAGAAGAGGAATGAAATGGGGAAGAGGAATAACACCTACCAAGAATGTTATCTAACCAAGAATGACACTCCTAAAGATGAAACTCGACCATCTAGGAAAACCCACTTTTTTGGGTGGTTAAACAAGCCCTAGGGGAAAGACACATGGCCAAATTTGGCCTTCACCCATAGGTACCCCATGAGGCCTAATAAAAATGCTCCAAAACTGACTCTAGGAGTTGATTTAACCCTTAGAAAGTCCACCTAAAGTTAACCTACGGGTCAGCTCTGAGTTGACCCTCCTTATGGCTCACTATCCTAGAGTTCTTGGTACCTTCAAGGATAAGTTGGGAATATATTAATTAAACAAAAGTAAATCTCTCAAAAAGGTGACATGACCATTGCCAACACAACATACAACACGTGTCAAGTGACACTACAAAATAATTCCACATCACAGATGCACACATGGCAATTGTCCCTTGAATGATTTAAACAATATAATAAACACAATTTATACACATGCAACATTTACGTTTACGAATAAGATACAATACATATGGGGTGTTGTCTCTCCAAATAGACAACCCCTGGTTTTACGAACGTACATAGGCCTAGGCTTGATTCTCCATAATGTTTCCATGGTCACATGGATAATTTTCCTACGCATCTGAATTACACATTAGTAATCCGCAAATAGCCTCATATAATATTAAACACATTAATAAGAATACAAATCAATCACTTTGCATACAATTGACATCATACAAATCAATTTACCATAAAACCAATGCAATCCATATAAAGCAATTATCATAATCCTCATAAATTCCTACCATTCATAGGACATGCATCATAATTTCTAACGTCATAATAAAGTCCCACAAATTCAGATATAGCTAACATACGCCAGATCAATATTATCCAATCAGTGGATTATATAGGATTTCAAATCTATAACACATCAAAATGTACACCGCAAGGTGAAAAGATTCTGTAACTTGGTTAAATTACTTTCTCACCAATCTATCCGTCTAACATAGCCTATCCTATTGAATTAAAATAGTTATTAATAAGGTCAACCATGGTCAACTAAGTTAACCAGAGCTTGATCGGGGAGGGGCTCTACATCCTCCTCCCCTAGAGTTAGACTTACTCCTAAAAGTCGCATGAGTAGAATACGAAATAGGGACATAACATTTCCCACGATCTCACTAAGTTACTCTAAATCTTATCTTTCCTACTAGAACGATGCATTACCAAAACCAACTTATTATTTTAATTAGCTTTCTATCTTCATAAGGTTAAATTCTTAGCATTTTTAGTACATTTCCCTTCAATCTCAGGTAGGTGTTTACAAAATTCTATGTTTCAACAATTTACATTAATGCACCATCCAAATCTTATCAATAACACACATCAACTCCCATAATCAAGGTTACACATAAAAGTTTTCTTATTAAATTTTGAGGAGTTGTACTTATTTAGGATTCATTTTAAAACATGTTTATCCCATTGCAATGCTCATCCATGCATGTTACTTAAGAAAATTGATATCACACTTAATCCAAAATGAATCTACTTATTTTACATCAAGGTGCCTCACAAGGGTGTTAATTACATATTTTTTAAACCACCCTAGGTGCAAGATTTCTCCCAACATCCTTAGGCAACAAGGCATAATCAAATTTAAGTTCTTCAAATCCGCCCCTATATAGGGTAGTTCTCTACCTCTAGGGCTTACA
Source organism: Cryptomeria japonica (assembly GCF_030272615.1). NCBI lineage: Eukaryota > Viridiplantae > Streptophyta > Pinopsida > Cupressales > Cupressaceae > Cryptomeria > Cryptomeria japonica. The sequence continues at coordinate 492,422,510 of NC_081414.1, forward strand.
CTGTTTATATTTCTAGGCACCAAGGTTTAAGTTACATAGAGTACATTATTCGTAACCCCAACCATTAAGGTATATAACCATCCCGTTTTAAGGGAGTGATAAAAATTGATAATACTAAATTTAGATATCATCCACGCAAACATCTCTATACACATGCCAAATTAACAAGTCTGAAATTATCATCACTTTTACAATTCATTAGGGCTAGATCACCCCCCCTTTTTTTTGGTTATAACTTTTCTCGCTTAGATTACTCGCAAATAATTTTATTTAGGAGGATATTACTTCCTTTATCTTAGTTTGATAAAATATTATTTGTTAATTCTTTGTGCCTAATTTCACTCCTTGCAGTATTCTCCCTTGACACACTATCAGTGGTTCAATGAACATGATAGACATTACACAAATCACATCACTAGGGATAGCTATATCAACCATCAAAATGACCACTTGACACTTTAAAAGATCAAAATAAAAGTTACTTTTGCCAAGTCTAATCAAAAGAAGAAAAATGCCGGCAATTGAAAAAATATTAAAACTAGTAACATGGCAAGTGCCATAGCTCCAATAAAAAGAAACATAAATTTAGTGGTCCTTCCATCATAAATAAAAAAATATAAAAGAAAGTACTAGCCCCTAGGTCACAATATACTTTTCAAAGAAAGTTGAAAACACTGACGAATCATAACTTGAAACAAGATGACCATATTAGTCATACTATAGGGAGTAACCGCAACACATCACCCAAGATCACATGTCCTGAGTGTGTTAGGAAGTGATTATTAGACTCTTAAGGTTCTTAGATTATCTATATTCCTTTATTATTTACGAAATATCTTATACACAAAAGATTGCAATCGTTTTATAGGTCATGTTCCAATTTAACCTCCACGTGATTGCTATTACAAGCGACACTTTCCAATATAATCTGCTATCTATTTAGGGTTATTAACATCCATAATAATATTCTAACAGGTGATTGCACTAACTCTACCATTCTTTATCCGTTCTTCTTGGAATTTCATTAATTATCTTAATATGCTAAACCTTGGTTCAATTTTACGTGGTAACTCATGCATCAACACTTTCATGTCTTACTTACACACGCGGTTGATAGTTCGGTAAAAAATTGTCACTTGTATACTTAAAAACAGGATTTGTATAATGTAATCATATCATTTTACTAGGCACATCATTTGTTCTCTTAGCACCTTATGCTGGCTCCTTGAATTTTCACCTCTAATATTCACTTGTCCTTATTAAGTAGGAGCAATTTGCCAAATTACCAACACTTATGGTTAAGAACCATTGGGGTGGAATGATTGTCAAGTAAAATCAATAATGGTTGACAACAATTTCTACCCACACATTTCATGACATATTTCAAACAACTCGGAGAGTTGACTTATTCTCTCCTACTTCACTTATGCAACTATGAAATCAAGGGGGTGTGCACTCGAGATGTGACCAACACCCACCTTATTAATTTAGAATTTGGTAAAAAGTGGTTATCTCTTTCCATATTACTTATTTATATTTACTTACTAGCCAATTTCGGCACATCACAACTTATGATTTCCTTCAATCTACACAAACCATCTTATCATCATAATATCCTGTTACCCAATTACAGTGTAATATTTAAGGTGTCCAATAGTTACCAACGTCTTAAAACTCCCATAAGTTTCTAAGTTCTCCCTTAGCTAGCCACATAAGTCGGCTCCTTATCATTGTTCTCATAAAATATTATATACTGCCTATAGTGTCCACCCTTGATTTGACTTATTTTGACTAGTGTTGGCTTTTATATTTCGCTTGATAGACTTATCTAGACTATATTTTGATGATTTGGATGATGATTACTCATGTGCTTCAGTGACTTATGATTGATGTTAGATACTATTGGACATATGCTATTTTGATGATCTATATGGATGTTGGTATTATCATGATTCATCATGTGATTTGATGATACATGTACTTGATGGATTTTATATGCTCACTATGTGATGGAATATTGATAGATTAGATTTATCATGGTTTTGATGATGATTACAATTATACTAACCCTACTTTATTTTTACATATGATGAGATGTGTTTGACTATTGTTTGACTGTCTTCGTGATAGAGACGATTCCACATCACTCATTGCAAGTGGGATGTGTCGTCGCGATTCTCTATCACTTGCTTGTTCTATATATGTATATGTATATGTTGTGTTATCATTTTGTGGTTGCAGGATTTTGCAAGTACCAGACATCGACTCCACCTGGCTTCACAGGTCTGAGCGTGTCTTTAGTTCCAATGGCTTATGTGGTTTGGAGATGGCATGAGTTTCCCCTCACATACTCTAGGTCTAAGTTGTTCACCATGTTTAGTCAGCGTCTTGGCATAATTCACCATGTCAGTTAGTAAACTTGGACCTTTGGTATTGTGAGTCCAGTTTATGCCGATTGATTTACTTGATGATGTTAGAATAATTATGTGTAGTTTTCTATTTGGAAATGTTTATTTTAATGTATTTAATTTATAAGTTTTCAATATTTAATTATTTGATATTTATATTTATTTGATAATTAACATTTATTGATTTTATGATTATTTTAATATTTGATAAGCTTTATTGTTGTTTAATATTTATTTAATATTTGTGATTTAATCTTTAATGGTTTTTGACTATTTAATTATTTATTTGACTTTCTATGGTTTAACATTTATTTGATATCTTTTATCTATTTGGTTCTTTAATTTATTTTATTAGCTTTTGGTTTATTTGATTTTAATTCCCTTTTGGATTAAATTTATTTTCATCTTATATTTATTTAATAGTTTGAATTTTTATTTCTAAGTGGGGTATATGAGTACAATAAATTAAATAAAGAAATAAAAACAATCCCACTTACTTGAATAAGTATATTTTATTTACTTTACCTACCCTTCACTCTCATTGGTTAAATTCAAAATGGGTGAATAAATTATATTATATGGTGGGTTGGTAAAATATACTCCAAAATGGAATATTTTGATTGGCTGAAATTGAGGCTAGGGTTTTTGGATTATTGTTGCTTTTAATTTTCATTCCCGTGAAGTTTTTCGGTGGGATTTTTGCTATTCTCTGGAAATTTCTCCAGAAAGTTTTCTTCCTTGGTTTTGGATTGCTGTACTCTTTTTTTTTGGCTGGAGCTTGATTGGATTTTGGTTTGGCTTGTGGGAGCTCTTCTTCAACTACAAACCATCACACAGGTTGCAGGTTGGAGGCATCTCCTTTGGTTTCTTGTTTTGCTTTCAAAGTTTGAAACTTGTATGCTCCGTGTTTGATTTGATAAAAAAAAAAAGATTTGGGTTTATGCATTCTCTTTAGTATTTCTAGATTTGGAATGGGTAGCCATGGGATTTTAGATTCTTTGCTTGGTTTATAGTTCTGGAAATAATGCTTCATGTGCATTGTCGTGAATGTTCAACATGAGGAATATCTTGCAGATTTTGTATATGTCTTGTGTGAACTATTTTAATAAGATTTCTATTGTATATTAAGGATATTTTAACTTGGTAGATGAGATCTTATGGAGATAGTGAATCTGGGAAAGAGGAGAGTCTTTGTGAGCTCCCAATCTGTCTCTGTTGTAGAGGAGACTCACAGGACCTTTTCCCCTTTTTATTTTCACACATCCCCTTGTGTATGGATGTTATTGGTTATGTGGAATGTCTTTTAAAATGTATTTGAGTCATATATTATGCTTCCTATATTTTAGATTCAAGGTTGTAGTATTTCCTCAGTTTTTGACAGTGCTGGAGATGTTGTTCCTCCAAAAGTCTGCATTATTTTTTCAATTGGAGTTCCTTGGGTGAATTTTATTATTTTATTTTGTTCACATATTCTTATAGTTTATTTCGTGCTAATTCCAATGAGTATAAATACATCATATTTGGCTATTTATATTTTGAGCAGTTTTGATTTCGCACTTAAGTAGTTTTCTGCGAAAATTTACTTTTTTTATGCGCTAAAACATCAGTCATATGTGCCATTATGTGTATTTTTAAGGTTTTGTCTAGTTTGAGGTCTGTTTGAGGTCAGTTGGATTTGGGGTTATACCAGAGGCTTTTTTAGGGCATTTATGATGTTGTCTAAAATTATTTATGATTGGTGATGTCTTCATATGATTTATTTATTTTTGTTTTGTATGCATTTTACTCCATTTGAGTTGTTTGTGCTTCCTCTCTTGTTGATACACCAAGAGAGAGATTGAGATTCTTGTGATTATGTGCCAGCAAGTGGATAGGCCTTTCTGACATTATGTGATGATTCATTTCAGATTTGATGGCATTTCTTATGGCCTTGATATGTTTATTTGGCCAAGAGGCTCATTGATTTTTGGTTCTCATGATGTTAACTTTCACATGTTTCATGATTATGAGATGATATTGTTGTTTGCATATGGATTATTTGTGATTTTAGATTTATGTATGTTCTCAGATCCAATTATGATTCTAGAGCCTCTTGTGTTTTCATGTTTGAGACCATGTTAGGGGAGAGTGGGCTTCCTTGTGATGACCGAGGTCACGAGAGATAGACTTGCATGAGGTTCCTTGTAAGGATGCATGAAGTCTAGACCACCAAGGCACATTGGAGTTTTCCGTGATTTATAAATAAGTGATAACCTAATAATTGATGGGTTGGGTAGTTAGATTAATTAATAAGATGATAAATTGATTGTGCCTCATGACTTAGTCCTAGGGAGGATGTTTTAGGACAAGCATGAGAAGGCTGTGAAGATGGTAAGCTAATCTCCCTTAGTCTCTCATAGGTTGAGATGGCTCCACATGTCCATCAGGCTAGCGCCTTGTGTTATTATGTTATTGTGTTATTAGGATGGCATGTGATGACACTCCACTCCTACATGTGTTTCCCCTTTACAATTTATGGTTATTCTTATTGGATGCACTTATGTCTTGATGAGTTTTATGCCTCTGGGAGTTCATTCTTGTTATATTGTGTAAGTTCTTGCTTGAGAGTCTTTGTGTGGTTAGTCTCCCTGGTTTTAGGTTCCAGCTTAGGTTTAGAGTGTGTGTTGGGACCTTGTGTCATCTCCTAGCACGGGGGGCAGTTCCTTTGGTTCCACATGGTTGGGAGGTTGGTGCTTTTTAGCCATTGGGATGTTCTTTTGGATTCTACTTGTGTGGACATGGATTTTGTTGGCAATATTGCATTATAATAGACAATGAAAGATTGTTGGTATTTCATGAGGATATTGAGAAGGTTGTTGATAATTATGGATATAACTGATTAAAGATGTTTTACTATCTTGATATTATTATTTTGTCATTGATGTCAAGAAATTAATTTTCTAATTCAGTATGATGTTGCCATATCTTGAGAAGTATGATATGAAGATTATAAAGATGTCGGTAAAAGACACAAGAAAGAATATGATGAATAAGGGGATGAATAAGGTATTCAATGGGCAACTACTACCGAGTCAGACAATGATGAGATCATGATGTTTTAGATTGTTTTAACATCATACATATGTTGTAAAGTGTAAAGGTTAATACTATACTATGTTATCAACCAAAGAACCTAGTCGGTAAACCCTAAGGAACCTAGTCGGTAAACCCTAAGGTTATCACTATCGGTTAATGAAGGCAGAATGTCTACTGAGTGAAGTTTAGTATTCACCGAGTTGTAACCGAGCTATAATAGAATGCATTAAATGTTTACATGCAGTATTTAATGAAGGAAGCTGATGAGCTGGAGCGGATTAAATGATTGGTATGCCGTGGAAGAAGTTTGTTAACGAATGTAAGGCAATGAAAAGTCGACATGAAGATCTACAGCTCAAATTGAACCGCAATACCCTGGCACACGTTCCAAGACTAGTATGCAAGTTCCAAGGTGGGGTAAAATGTTTTCAGATCGAAAGATGCATTGAACCTGGACAAGATTGAAGATCTGATGGCTATGATTGATCATGGGAAATGTGATCAACGAGATTAAGCGGTTCTCTAATTGTTTATAAATAGGAAACTGTTGATAAACAATGTATGTGGACAAGTGTATGCACAGAGATGCTACATAGTGATTACTGAGCATAGAAGCTTGAAGACCTGTTAGAATAACAGAGTATAGAAGCCCAGCAGATAGACAAGATTAGTTCTATGTCTAGATTGTATTGAACAAATAGGAATCTGCTTTAGCATTTTAGATGTGAAGTTGCAGATAGATTTTATTACTGTTATTTTGTGAAAGTGAAAGAAAATCTCTTAATCGAGTGGACTTAACAGTCTTATTTGTAAAACCCTCTAGCAAGGTGACATTCTGATTGAGTGTTTGAAATCCTTTAACAAGGTCACTTCTAACAAGGTGAAGATCCTAACAGATCTGAGGGAAATCCCTTAACCGGGTCACATCTAGCAATGTGTTTGTAATCTTTAACAGGATTTTCTTTTTACCGAGCATACTCTAGAAGAGTATATTTCTTAGTGGGTCCAAAATCCCACAGTGGTTTTTCCCTATTTGGGTTTCCATGTTAAATCTGGTGTTATAAGGTTTATATTGTTCATATGCTTTTGAGTTTGCATGTTTAACAATTTTGGTTATATTGCTGATATATATGCTACCGAGGTTGAATCTGATGTTTTATGGATGATTAAGTTTGTATGATTCACCCCCCCCTCTCATCTTGTTGGCTATTGGATCTGTACTTATATTAAGTATCAAAACTATCAATTGGTATCAGAGCTTTGGACTCCGAAAGGAAAGTTTAAAGGCACTTGATTTAAAGATCCAAAGATGTATAAGAGGGATGCACCAAAGCTAAACAAGTCAAGTTTCTCTACATGGCAGGAAAGGATGAAGCTACATCTATCAGGAGTTGGAGAATATGTTGTATACTATCTGGAGAATGATTTTGTTGCACTGAGCACCTATCCATTGACTATGGAAGAGATAAGGGCAAAGCAATAACATATTCAAGCAATGATTGAAATAACATCTTCATTGACCGATTCAGAGTTTAATGATCTAGAAGGTTGCAATGATGCAAAGGCAATGTGGGATAAGCTCATATTAGTATATGGAGGAGATGAACATGTTTAAAGAGCAAAAGTAGATAGTCTGAGAGGACAACTTGAATCTATGAGGATGAATAAAGGTGAGAACATAACTCAGTACAGTACAAGACTAAAGGAGATTGTCAATCAAATCAAAGGAGCAGGTGGAACTATTGAAGAAAAGGATATAACAAGTAAGTTGTTCAGAACCCTTCTACTAGCTTATGCAATCTGAGTCTCTACAATCAATGAATTGAGGTCTGTACCTAATATGCCAGTTTCTTTAGATGCTACTATTGGTAAGCTACATGCATTTGAGTTAAGTAATTTTGATAACAGTGGATCTTCGGTAAATAAAGTTGAATCTGCATTTAGTTCTTTTCATCTTGATGAATCTAATGATTACAATGAAAGAAAATATAAGTACTCTGAAGGAGATCATAGTGGAGCAAGTGAAAGATTTCAGAAGAACATGGAAGAAGTACATAAACTGTATGAAGAAATCAGAAAGCAAGAAAAGTTTGAAGCACTATTAGCCAAAAGGTTACCAAGAGGCAAAGGTAAGTATAAAGGAAAACTACCTTTGAAATGTTTCAATTGTGATAAGATAGGACATATGGCTTCTAACTATCCTGACAAAGATTTTACTGAAAGAAGAGATTACCGAGATGATAGACAGAAAGATAATCATTACAAAGGACACCGAGACTTTAGAAGAAGAGATAGAAAGACATGCTTAATAGTTGATGAGGAATCCAATGATGATAAATCAGATGAGACTGATACAGAGGAAGTAGTTTATGTGGCTATCAAGGATGGATCAGATGAAGAAAGGTATGAAGAAAAATCCCTAATATCTCACATAAACACTAATGATTCTTGGATTATAAATAGTGGATGCTCACATCATATGATAGGAGATAAACACAAGTTTGTTATATTAGAAGATTATGATGGAGGCTATGTTAGATTTGGTAATGATGCACCATGTCCGGTAAGAGGTAAAGGATCTATAACACTTCTTGATAATGCAAGATGCAATGATGTTTATTGGGTTGAAGGTTTGAAATACAATTTGTAGAGTGTAGCACAGCTAAACAACATAGGTTACCGAATAGAATTTCAGAAAGGAATTGTCAAAGTTCATGACAAAAATGGAAAGTTAGCTACTACCGGGACACAAACAAAAGGTAATACATTTCACCTTGACTCAACTCGGAATAAGTGTTTGCATGCAAAGATTGATGATACCTGGTTATGGCATAAAAGGTTTTGTCATGTCAATTTTGATAATCTAATCAAAATAAGTAAGAAGCATAGAGTAAGAGGTCTACCGAGTCTTGAAAAACTTGAGAATGCTATGTGCCAAGGATGCCAGATGGGTAAGATGACAAGATCAAGCTTTACAAGTAAGTCTTACACTTCTAAGGGAATTTTAGATCTAGTGCACACTGATCTTTGTGGTCCTATGAAAGTTCAAAGTTATTATGGTGATAAGTATTTCATATTATTTGTGGATGACTATTCAAGGATGATGTCAGTAATGTTTTTAAAAGAAAAATTAGAAGCTTTTCAAATGTTTAAATGGTACAAGGCAAGAGTTGAAAATGAAACAGGGAGACAACTGAAATGTCTTAGATCAGATAGAGGAGGAGAGTTCACATCTGATGAGTTCAACTTATTTTGCAATGATCATGGTATTAAAAGACAAGTCTCTGCACCGAGAACTCCACAACAGAATGGAATAGCTGAAAGAAGAAACAGATCTATTGTGGATTGTGCTAGAATACTGATGATTGAAAAGAAGTTGCCACAAAAATTTTGGAGAGAAGCAATAAGCACAGCTGTTTACACCTTGAACCGAGTTCAATTGAAAAAAGGTACTTTGAAGACACCATATGAAATCTGGTATGATAATAAACCTAATGTTAGTTATTTTAAAATCTTTAGAAGTAGGTGCTATGTTCATAAAGATGATAGAAATGGCAAATTTGATCAGAAAAGTGAGGAAGGAATGTTTTTAGGTTACTCTTCTAGAAGCAAAGCATTTAAATGTCTGATCAAATCATCTAACAAAATAGTAGAAAGTGCAAATGTGAAAATTGATGAATTTGCAGAAAGAAATGATGCAGGAAAATCCAAGGAACCAGAAGACTATGATGAATTTGTCTATGTTCAACCAAGAAGTCCTATTGAGAAGACTGTTGAAGAAAATGAAGAGAATATCCAGTTATCGAGTGATGAAGAAGATCATACAGAGCCTACCGAGCATGTAGTAGCCAAGTATGTCAAAAGACATCATGCACCAAGTCAGATTATAGGAGATAAGGATGATCCAGTGATGACAAGGAACAAGCTGAGACAGAACACATGCTTGATATCTGAATTTGAACCGAGAATAGTAAAAGAGGCATTTAACAGTGAAGATTGGGTAAATGCTATGACATAAGAGATTGATCAAATCAAGAAGAATGACACATGGACACTAATCCCAAGGCCAAAGGACAAAAATGTAATCGGTACAAAGTGGATTTTTAGAAACAAGCTAAATGAAAAAGGTGAAGTCATTCGAAACAAAGCAAGACTAGTTTGCAAAGGTTATGCTCAAGAAGAAGGAATTGATTATGGTGAAACTTTTGCACCTGTTGCTAGACTTGAAGGAGTTAGAACATTGTTGGCCTATGCTGCTTTCAAGAACTTCAAGATATATCAAATGGATGTCAAATCTGCATTTTTGAATGGAATATTAGAAGAAGAAGTTTTCATTGAACAACCTGAAGGATTTGTTGAAGACAATAATAAAGATTAGGTATGTAAATTGAACAAAGCTTTATATGGTTTGAAACAAGCACCAAGAGCATGGTATGAAAGATTTCACTCTTATTTGATTAAGATTGGTTTTATAAGGACAAGTGAGAATAGCAACATGTACATGAAGAATGATGAAAATGGGATACTGATCTCAGCCATATTTGTTGATGATATTATATTTTGTGGAAATGACTCTTTATGCAAGAACTTTGGAAATGAAATGAGCAAAGAATTTGAGATGTCATTAATCGGTGAGATAAAGTATTTTATAGGTTTACAGATACTGCAAATGAAAAATGAGATTTTTATTACTCAATCCAAGTACATAAAGGAAATCTTGAAGAAATTTGGAATGGATGATTCAAAACCAATAAGTACTCCTATGACTACCAACTACAAATTATCAAAGAATGATGAATCTGCATCTATTGATGAGACACTCTATCGATCTATGATTGGAAAACTACAATATGTTGTTCACAACAGACCAGATATAGCACATGCAGTAGGTATTGTTGCAAGATTCTCTGTAGATCCTAAGGAAACACACATGACAACAATCAAAATATTTTTTAGATACTTGAAAGGCACAGAGGATTATGGCTTAGTATATCATAAAGGAAATGATTTTGATTTAAAAGTTTATACTGATGCTGATTGGGCAGGCAACATTGATGACAGGAAAAGCACAAGTGGAGGAGCTTTCTTTTTAGAAAAAAGACTAGTGAGTTGGCTTAGCAAGAAACAAGGATGTGTTTCATAGTCAACAACAGAAGCTGAATACGTTGCTGCAGCATTGAATTGTACCGACATTACATGGATCAAACAACTATTGGGAGGTATAAATGAGAAAGTTACCGAGCCAGTAACTACATTCTGTGACAATACTAGTGCCATTAATATTTCAAAGAATCCTGTTATGCACTCTAAGACAAAGCACATATCTATCAAATACCATTATCTTAGAGAAGAAGCTTAAGAGAAGAAAGTGGTGTTGGAATATGTTAGCACAAAGGAGCAAATAGCAGATATCTTCACCAAGCCACTACCAAAGGACACTTTTGAATATCTCAGAAGTCAGTTAGGGGTCCTACCTGTATCTTCTACTCACTGACTGAGTTTGGTGAAAGCATCAATCCGATGACTCTAATGAATATCTTTTGGGAGTTGATGTTGAGTTATACACTTTAGGATGTTTTCTAAAAGTGTACTGGAATTAATATAGGAAATATTACAGGGAACAAGAATTGAAGACAAATGCTCTGACCGAGACTCAGTTGATACACAAACAACAGGAAATAACTTCTTACAGAAAGAAATTATTTTTTAGTTCTTTACTTTTTGGCATTGTTGTCAAAGGGGGAGAAGACTACTATGAAGGATAGACAACTGAGAGAAGACCTATCAGGGGAGAAGACTAAGAGCAAACTACAGATTGGAAAGAAGACAAAAATGAGGAGAAGTCTAATGTATGGGGGAGATCATTTCAGCATTTCAGAATCACAGCAATCTGAATCTATTAAGGTCAAATTAATTGGTTTTGCCATCAATGCCAAAGGGGGAGATTGTTGGCAATATTGCATTATAATAGACAATGAAAGATTGTTGGCATTTCATGAGGATATTGAGAAGGTTGTTGATGATTATGGATATAACTGATTAAAGATGTTTTACTATCTTGATATTATTATTTTGTCATTGATGTCAAGAAATTGATTTTCTAATTCAGTATGATGTTGCCAAATCTTAAGAAGTATGATATGAAGATTATAAAGATGTTGGTAAAAGACACAGGAAAGAATATGATGAATAAGGGGATGAATAAGGTATTCAATGGGCAACTACTACCGAGTCAGACAATGATGAGATCATGATGTTTTAGATTGTTTTAACATCATACATATGTTGTAAAGTGTAAAGGTTAATATTATACTATATTATCAACCAAAGAACCTAGTTGGTAAACCCTAAGGAACCTAGTCGATAAACCCTAAGGTTATCGCTATCAGTTAATGAAGGTGGAATGTCTACCGAGTGAAGTTTAGTATTCACCGAGTTGTAACCGAGCTATAACAGAATGCATTAAATGTTTACATGCAGTATTTAATGAAGGAATGAGCTAGAGTGGATTAAATGATTGGTAAGTCGTGGAAGAAGTTTGTTAACGAATTTAAGGCAATGAAAAGTCGACATGAAGATCTACAGCTCAGATTGAACCGCAATACCCTGGCACAAGTTCCAAGACTAGTATGCAAGTTCCAAGGTGGGGTAAAATGTTTTAAGATCAAAAGATGCATTGAACCTGGACAAGATTGAATATCTGATGGCTATGATTGATCATGGGAAATGTGATCAACAAGATTAAGCGGTTATCTAATTGTTTATAAATAGGAAACTGTTGATAAACAATGTATGCGAGCAAGTGTATGCACAAAGATGCTACATAGTGATTACCGAGCATAGAAGCTTGAAGACCTGTTAGAATAACAGAGTATAGAAACCCAACAGATAGACAAGATTAGTTCTATGTCTAGATTGTATTGAACAAATAGGAATCTGCTTTAGCATTTTAGATGTGAAGTTGCAGATAGATTTTTATTACTGTTATTTTGTGAAAGTGACAGAAAATCTCTTAACCGAGTGGACTTAATAGTCTTATTTGTAAACACTCTAGCAAGGTGACATTCCGATTGAGTGTTTTAAATCCTTTAACAACGTCACTTCTAACAAAGTGAAGATACTAACAGATCTGAGGGAAATCCCTTAACCGGGTCACATCTAGCAATGTGTTTGTAATCTTTAACAGGATTTGCTTTTAACCAAGCATACTCTAGAAGAGTATATTTCTTAGTGGGTCCGAAATCCCATAATGGTTTTTCCCTATTTGGGTTTCCACATTAAATCTGGTGTTATGAGGTTTATATTATTCATATGCTTTTGAGTTTGCATGTTTAACAATTTTGGTTATATTGCTGATATATATGAGCACCGAGGTTGAATCTGATGTTTTTATGGATGATTAAGTTTGTATGATTCACCCCCCCCCTCTCATCTTGTTGGCTATTGGATTTGTACTTATATTAAGTATCAGAATTATCAGATTCTTCTTCATGATGTACTATGGATGTACCTTATAGCAGATTTATGTAATGGATAAGATAAAATGTATGTAATGTAACACTTTTTGTATATCATAGATAGAATCTTGTAGTAGAAAGAGCTATGCTCATGATGTATTTAATGTACTTATATTTATAGATGAAGTGTAGTTGGAAATTGGAATTAAGGCCTAGTTGTATTGTACTATTGTAGAGAGGTGATCTTATGAGTCATGGAAATGAATGGATTATAGTTGGAATAGAATGGAATTGCATTATGGATCAGTTGTATTATCTCATGGGATGGTTAGAGGCTAGTTAGAATGTTAAATAATCTTGAAAGAGGAATGTTCATGGAGTAATAAATGAATATGTTATAGGATGTTAAATGGATTTAGTAAACATGTATGATTCATATAGATGCATTGGTAGAAAGAAAATTATGCATATCATGGGAAGTAAGTAATGTTGTAGGTTGCATATCTCATCAGTAGATAATTATATTATGATGCAATTATGAAGGTGAAATATATCTTTCACGTGCGTAGTATGCTATTGTGGAAATGAATTTAAGTAATGATGCTAAAGTACCCTAGGGAAAGATTAATGATATTGTGATATTTCCGCTTGCGTTAATTCATGAAATGAGTAATGATATATGTTCACATTGGTTAATTGATGAACGAATGTAAATAGATGGAGATGTTATGTGTTGCATTAATTGTTATTAGATGTTAATTAAAAAAAAAAGTATCTCCATTTGTATATTATTGTTTAGTTTCTTTAGGGTATTTTGGTGGGCATTACACTGCCAACTGATTTTCATTAAAACTTTGGTATTATAATACTGCTATACTATCTTTCCCTAAGCCCCTTTCCATCTGCATGTTGTTTCATCCATACTTAATGTTTTTGCATACTTTCACACTTGAGTGCTATAATTTACAAACCTACTTCCGATGTGCCAAGTAGTTAAATTGTGCTCCATACTGTCTTGTATCTAGCTACTAGTCATGATTGGGTTGCACCTTTCTCCTTAGGTTCTGAATGAATATAAGTTAATCATTCCTATATTATAGGACCATGATTCTTCTACACTCCTTGTACTTCAATAGGGATTTTTCATGATTCCAAAATTCTCTCTACTCTCTTTGCCATTATTTAATTTCTCCAAGATTATCTTCCCATAAGGGAACTAGTTGAGGCTTTGCTTGCTTGCTTCCCCAATAATAACCACTGATGAACTTAGGGTTTATTGCAATTATGTGTTTTAACCCGAGAAGTTCATGTCTCCTCTCTTCTTATTCAATGCATCTATAGTTTTACTAGGGTTCACTTATCAAGGAGATTTCCATTCATCATATTAGTCCTATTCTTTAGGGTTATCCAACACTAGCTTTTCTACATTGCTATGCGAATTGTCTAACCAATGTCCTTAATAAGAAACCTAGCATGACCACATGCTTAAGGTACTTATTCTTTAGGATAGGTTAATGCTTCTTTCTGAGATTCGCAAGAGTACTTCATATCTTTTCTTCATTGGTGCCTCAAATGGCGGTCCTGGTTCTCGAACCACCAAAATTTTCGTATAGCTAAAAAGGTTAACTTGAAATGTCTCTATCTCAAACATCTTGTTTATAGTGCCTTCCTCTCATGTCTAACTCTCTCTTGCTTGACTTTCCATGTCAAGAACATACCTCGATGGATGGTATTCTCTTAGTTACCATCAAAGCTATTTTGTTGTAGAATTAACTCTTCATACTTGATTTGATTAGGGCGATTATTGCGTTTAAATTCCAATTGAATGGTAACCTCATAAGTAATATTGATCTAAAATTTGTTATTAGACACCCAAATATACTTTCATATAAATAATTAATTTGAACATTGCGTAGCCTTTGGGGTCTTATTATGCTATAAACATTATGACTAATAAGTTTCAAATTTCAGGGCTTTTGGTGACCCTTGGAACCCCTTGAATTGGTATATGTTGATCTGTTGGTTTAAAAGAATTTTCAATTCTGTTTCACTTTGTTATTCCACAAGCTTCCACCTAGGTGTTATTCTTCGAAGCCATAGTTCAGTTCAACTAAGTTATGAATGTAGCCCATGTTCACTAGTGTATGAACCTAGGGCTCTGATACCAAAATGTCATGCCCAAACTTTTGGGCAAAAACACAAACAATTTTTTTTTTGAACACTTAATTACATGCAACCTAGACTTAAATAGTTGTGACAACTTAACAAGTTGTTCAAAACAAATTCTTAATTGATATTAAAATGGGTTCCTAAAGAGAGCGATGAAATAAAATTTAACTAGAAGCCTTAGTTTTCGATATACTCCTAGACGATAGAATTAGATTATTACTTAGGTAACAATTACGATAACTCCTATTATCAAGCTGAACAAATTAATTTTATAAGGACAATAATAAATACACTCAAATGTCCCTTTTATTTCAGTTGCGTTTTATAATATTTAATTAGATAAAAACACCTAAACTCTTGAAATAGTCTACACTATAAGGAAAATAATTGAACTTTGTTTTAACTAAGTTGTAAGTGGAAATGTTTACTAACATTGGGTTAGCTAACTCACATCAAAAGGGCGACATTAAAATGAGGGCTAATTATTCCCTAAGAGGGTCCTCGCAATCTTACTAGGTAATTTAATCAGCTTAATTAATTTGCCGCTAAATAAAGTTGAGGGATATCTAGATATCTCAAATGCATTTAAATTATGCCGAACTAATTGAATGATGATGGGGATATCTTAAATTAAAAATTTAATTAATCGAGTGCACGCAAATTTCGTTATTTAAATCTAACCGGTAAGGGTTCAAATTCAATAATGTTATTTGCCAAATAAATCTAATTTTATACTATAGTCAATTTTAATTTCCCCTAAACCTTCAAATTTGACGATTTAAATAATCTGGCCAACATTGGCCTCGTAGGTTAAAAATTTATTTAAATTAATTAATAATTCTCGTTTACAAATTTTTCCTAAATTAATTTCCATTTGATGCCCATATTGATTGAATATATAAAATAACTATATACTTTCCCTAGTTAAATAAATTAAATCAATTATGTGATTAATGTAACCATATAACATTAATCTCCATTTTAAATTCTACAAATAAACTATATTAAAATTAATTTTCTCCCAAATCGAATAAAGAGTTTTAAATTAATAACACATATAGCTAAAATTAAATGGGGGGAATCTTTTTCAAAATTTAAAAAGTATTTCCCCCTCTTCTTATTTTAATTAATATTTTAAATCTCAAACCCTAATTAGGGTTGAGTAATTATCTTCTCCTATATTTTATTTAAATCAATTGAATAATCCCTCTCTCTTTTTTTTATATTATTTGCTAACCCTAACCTGAATATGGGCTAGGGTTGCAATTCTATTTTTCCTTTATTATTCAAATGCTAACCCTAACCCAAAATTGGATTAGGGTTGTATTTTTAACAACTAAGATTCCATTCTTTCCTTCTTTATTGCTTTTACCCTAACTCAGAATTATGTTAGGGTTTATTATATTTTTATTTTTTGTGTGTGTGTCTTGTGTGTTATGCAGGGTCGAACTAGGGCATGGCAGCGATAGAATTAGGGCAAGGCGGCAACCGAATGGAAGGGCGAAGGCCGAGAGGAGGTAAGGTTTTATAGTGCGGGGCTCCCCCCGGATGCCACTGTGCGTACACACAGTGGCAGACGGTGTCGTCCACTGTGTGCACCCACAGTGGCAGGTGGTGCCGTCCACTATGTGTAAGCACAGTGGCAGCCGTGGGCCATCCACTGTGTCTACACACAGTGGTGACACCTCCCGCATCGTCCACTGTGTGTAAACACAGTGGCTCAAGTCGTGAGCCGTCCATTGTTTTAACACACAGTGGTTCGGCCCTATGCCCCAAATTTTTGTTTATTATTTATTTATTTTTTCCTTTCCTAGTTACAATGTTTTAAAATGTGAATAAATAAATAAATAAATATAAATATGTGTGTGTGTGTGTGTGTGTGTGTGTGTGTGTGCATATCCAAACTCTTAGGGTTAGGATCTTTTTTTTTTTTGAAATAAATTTATACATAATCATGCAGGAATGATAGAAATGTACAGGCAACCCTTAGATAGATATAGTTGTCTATTTTGTTTTTTTTTGAAGTGATTAATTTAATCAGGTTAACCTGTACCTTCATTGCCTAAGACTAAATCTGGATATATTTTTCTTTTCTCTAATATTTTTTTTTGTTTATAGGTGCAAGAAAAGACATATATCTAACTACATACTAGGGTAGATGCATTTCAAATTTAATTTCTATGTCATAAGGTCATTTGTAGGAAGAAAATAAAACTATCTACTTTAGCTTTCTATTTTCCCCTTTCTCTTTTTTTTTTTTTTAAGAAAATGACAGTAGTAAATACATTTGCAGCAACATATACATAGCACAGAAAATACTTATAACATTAACACATCATTTTCTGCATTTCCCTTCTTTTTCTTTTTATAAAATTTGCAAAGATAAATAAATAATAGATTTTTAGTTTAAGGCAAATTTAAATAAAAATTAACAACAACATAATATATTACAAAATTTAAATAAAATGCTTTTCTGATAAAAATGTGTGAACTCAAGTTGTCGACTTTTACAAATGGGGAAAAATACCCACTTAGTCTCTCATCCCTAATAGATGAGGACTTAACTAAATAATACACTTCATTCCTTCAAAATAATTATAATAATTACATTTTAATTTCTTTCTTTCTGCAACTAAGTAAAATCTGCAACACCTAGCTTTCTTTCCTCTTTCCAGGCAACCTGCATACAAAACATAAGGTTGTGACCATGGGGTGCTCACCTCCCAGCCTATGCTTACTAGAAGCCACCCCTGAGCTTGGAGAACCAAGTCCTAGATAGGTTACACTCAAGCAACACAAACAAGCAAGGGAAAAAAAAAACACAACAGACACATTCCCCTTTCCAAGCTGAAACTTCATCACATAATGTGATGTTTTACTAGGGTGGAAGTGGACCAAGTACCTTTGAGGAGATCTCCTAGATAATAACTCACAACCAACTCATGGCATCCAAGAATACAACAAGACTCATCTTAACCCCATATCCTTATGACCCCCAAAGGCATACATGCCATATTTTCTCCCCTTATGACCCCCGAATGCATAAACAGAACTATGCAACAAGGTTCACATGGACAAACCCTTGAGATCACTCTCATGATGAGAGCCTCTCACTCTAAGGTTGTCAAACTCCTTCCACCCCCAAGACCATTTTGCCATCCCAATGGTAAGATGGCCTTGGATACTCCTAAAGCATAATAAAATGCATAAGAAAAGTAAAGGGAAAAACCACATAAAACTTTCACAATTACAATACAAAAAAAAATTACAATATTTTCATTCAAGCATTCTAAAAACAAATTTTAACTTATAAGCAAGAAAATGCATCTACCTTGAATCTCCCAAGGGTATTCTAGGGAAATCTTGGAGAAGAGTAGCCCAATCCACAAAACTTTTCTGCAACACTTAGCCAAATTTTCCTATTCTCAAACTAGTTTTTTCCTCCAAAAAATTGTCCAAAATCTCCAAAGATAGAGAGTGGGTGATTAGCTCACTAAGCCTCAATCTCTAGCCTAAGAAGGCTTCTCTCACTCCTTCCAACCTCTTGGATAGAGTGAGGGACTCCCATTGGTTGGTCTTGCCTAGGTCTTACACACTCCCTAACCAAGGCACCTCAAGAAGAGGAATGGAATGGGGAAGAGGAATAACACTTACCAAGAAGGTTATCTAACCAAGAATGGCACTCCTAAAGATGAAATTCGACCATCTAGAAAAAACCACTTTTTTGGGTGGTTAAACAAGCCCTAGGGGAAAGACACATGGCCAAATTTGGCCTTCACCCATAGGTACCCCATGAGGCCTAATAAAAATGCTCCAAAACTGACTCTAGGAGTTGATTTAACCCTTAGAAAGTCCACCTAAAGTTAACCTACGGGTCAACTCTGGGTTGACCCTCCTTATAGCTCACTATCCTAGATTTCTTGGTACCTTCAAGGATAATTTAGGAATATATTAATAAAACAAAAGTAAATCTCTCAAAAAGGTGACATGACCATTGCCAACACAACATACAACACGTGTCAAGTGACACTACAAAATAATTCGACATCACAGAAGCACATGTGGCAATTGTCCCTTGAATGATTTAAACAATTTAATAAATACAATTTACACACATGCAACATTTACGTTTACGAATAAAATACAATACATATGGGGTGTTGTCTCTCCAAATAGACAACCCCTGGTTTTACGAACGCACATAAGCCTAGGCTTGATTCTCCATAATGTTTCCATGGTCACATGGATAATTTTCCTGTGCATCTCAATTACACATTAGTAATCCCCAAATATCCTCATATAATATTAAACACATTAATAAGAATACAAATCAATCACTTTGCATACAATTGACATCATACAAATCAATTTACCATAAAACCAATGCAATCCATATAAAGCAATTATCATAATCGTCATAAATTCCAACCATTCATAAGGCATGCATCATAATTTCTAACATCATAATAAAGTCCTGCAAATTCAAATATAGCTGACATACGTCAGATCAAGATTATCCAGCCAGTGGATTATATAGGATTTCAAATCTATAACACATCAAAATGTACACCGCAAGGTGAAAAGATTCTGTAACTTGGTTAAATTACTTTCTCACCAATCTATCCGTCTAACATAGCCTATCATATTGAATTAAAACAGTTATTAATAAGGTCAACCATGGTCAACTAAGTTAACCAGAGATTGATCGGGGAGGGACTCTACATATTTGTAAAGGAAAAAGAGATTTTGCATGAGTATGAGGTGTTGGCGAGGGAGGAAATATTTTGGAGGCAAAAATCCAGGGAGACCTAGTTAGCAGAAGGAGATAAAAATTCTAAGTTTTTTCATAATATCACTAAGATGAGGAGAAGTATCAATAGGATTTTTAGATTGAGAGGAGATGGAAATCTCATAGAATAATAGAAGGGTATTGCTAGAGAAGTAGTAGCCTTCTTCAACAACATTTTAAACAATTAGGAAGGATCATACTCATCAACCCAAACATCATTACTGGGAGATATTCCTAGGCTAGTTATGAAGGATCAAAATAAGATGCTAAATTGCTAATACATAAATTCTATTAAGGATCATAATTATGGTCGTCTATTAAGGCAACCTTGGAGAGTGTAGGTGAAAAAATTAAATTTACTGTGTGTCCACCGTATATTTTATTGGCGAAATCATCGCATAGAAACATTTAATTGCATAAAACATATGGCGATTGAGTCGTGACTTTGACGGAAATTGATAATGTTCTGGTGACATGGCCACCCCCAGTCAATACAAAATATTCACCATTTCCCAAGTCTCCAACATGAAAAATTCGCCATTGGCGAATATTCACCACTAAAGTAATCTCTAATGCTAATACATAAATTCTTGGTTATGGAGATTGAAATGGCTCTAATACAATTGCATCTAGATAAAGCTCATGGACCGGATGGCTTCCCAATTGGGTTCTTTCAAAACTACTAGCATATCTTGGGGGAAAAGCTGGTGGATTCTCTCAAAGTTGCTAGATTAGTAGGGAGGTTCTTGAGAGATATAAATAACACCTTTGTGGTGTTAATTCCAAATAAAGAAAATGCTATGAGCCTAGATGATTTCAGACCCATCTCTCTATGAAACATGCTTTATAAAATTTTGGCTAAAGCCTTGACCAATAGACTAAAAAATATTCTTCCAACAACAATTGCTGAAAAGAAAACATGGTTTGTGCTAGGGAGATCAACTGTTGATGGGGTGATAATAGCTCAAGAAGCTATTCATTCCATTCAAAACAACAAATAACAAAGTATGTTAACTAAGCTTGATATTAATAAAGCTTATGATAAAGTGGATTGAAGATTTCTAAGTGTGTGTTTGGAAGCTTTTTTTTTGTAGGCAATGGATTAATCTGATATGTTTCTACATTTCTAGTCCCAAATTCTCAATTCTTGTTAATTGCTCCTTTGAGGGATTTTTTGAGTCTTACAAAGGTCTAAGGTGGGGGGAACCTATCTCCCTATTTCCTTTTATCGTTATGGCAGAGGCTTTAGGTAGATTCATTACAAAGGCTCAAGAAGCAAGCTTTATTAGAGGTATTAAGGTTACAAAATATGTGCCATCTATCTCTCATCAATAATTTGCAAATGATACTATCCTTTTTGGAGAAGGTAATAAGCTAGAAGCAGGTTGTTATAAGAAGATCCCCAGACTTCATTTGTGCTACCTATTTTTTCACAATTTTAGGTTCAAAATGGTTATTCAAAGTTTAGATCAAACAAAAGGTTCAAAATGTTTAATATATTAGGAGTCAAAAGTTTTTCCTATTCCTTTGACTGGTGTTGTTAAGTAAGTTAAATATAATGATGTCTATTTTTTTATATTTAAGACTCCAAAAATATTCAAAAGGATAATACTCATGTTGAATTGAATCTAGTTGGAGGGAAAAAAGATTTCAATGTTTCAACTAGTTATGAATTAAGCAGCTAACTGAATTTTCTCCAAGATCAAGCTCCTACATAGAAGGAAGGGAAACCCTAGTATTTTTGGGAGACATGTCACAATTCATAGTGGCCAGTATGGTTTGGATCTCTAACAAAGGCTAGAGGAGCATATATATGTGTGTCATCACATGTTTACCTTCGGTACATATGTCAAAGATGAGACAACTAAATGCAATTTTAGTTTTCAGGGGGCATACACATGTTGTTTCAAGAATTATTCAGGTAGAATGAACTTTATGTTAGATATTGGCTGATATTTTGTCTTTGATGTTTTGTCATTGATGTCAACATATGTGGAGATTGTTGATGAGGAGATTGTTGGAAAGTTTTCATCTGTGTATTTTAGTGTTGCAGTTTGATTGGATGAGTTGGTTTATCCTATGTATTGCAGATGAGATGATGCAGTTTAAAGGATTTCTAGTATGTTGTCTATAGATGGTTCATTCCCATTTGCAAAGGTCCACAGGATGATTTGATCGATTTATGAGATTCGGTATTGGGATGCTATGTAGTTGTTTGTGTTATTCGATATTATGGTTTGTGCTCTGTATTGCTTTGGAATTGCTATATCTTTGGTTGCAGATGAATGGAATGTGTTTTGGACATTGATGTGTGTCCTTAGTTAGTTTGGTCCATGATTTGGATATCCACAAGCAAATATTTCTGGTTGATAGTTAGTTATGTTGATGATTCTTGTGCTCCAGTAGAAAGATGATGATGATTATGGTAATCCGAGTTGTTGCGGTTGTTGTGATACAATTCACATTGCTTGTGAATGTCTCTAGATCATTTTCTATGCTTATTGTGCATGCTATTGATGATTTTCCTTGTCCGATTATGTTCTTTGTGTTATGCGACATTCTTGGTGGCTGTAGCACATTGTGGATGATCAAGGCAAAATTCTTGGAGGTGTTTCATATTTGCGGTATTGATTTGGGTCTAGAGTATGTCTTAGCTGACATTGTTTTGGTCTACATGTATTGTTGTAGCATGTGAGGATATTATTTTGTAATTTGTATTGAGGGTTTAACCGACCTTGAAATACAGGTTGAAGGTTTTGTATAAATAGATGTAATAATCATTGAAAGTTATCATGCTATGTGTGAATATTGTATCAATCATTCAGTAGTAGGGAAGTTGTGTGAAGTTATGTGAAGAGAAGTGTTGTAGAGCAGACTGTGTTCTTAACTAGAACTGTACTCAAGCATATAGAGATGCTATTCTCATAGTTTATATGATCCAGATTGCAATTCAAATGTTTTTGTAAGTTAGTGAGATTTCCTGTAAGATAGTGAGCCTTCCCTTAAGGTTATAGCCTTTCTGGGTTTCTTATTTTGAGCAGTGAACTCTAGGCAGTATGCTTGAATGCATGTGCATTCCCATTGTAATATTTATATTTACTCCTAACATGGTATTATCTCATTGTGGGTAGGTTCCCACCGTGGTTTTTCTCTTAACCAGGGTTTCCATGTCAAAAATCTTGGTGTTATGTGTGTTATTGATGTGGTGTTGTTTAATGCTTTAACTAAACATTATCAGATCTGAATTATGGTTCAAGTTACAATAGTTTTTGGTGCAAACTGATTCATCCCCCCTCTCAGTTTGTTACATTATTGCCAACACTTTGATGATCATGGAAAGATCATTGTAAATCATGCATATTATTATCATCAAGCAATGAACAGATAGATCTTCCTATCTCAACAAAAGCCTTCTTATTTTCATTTACAAGTAAAGTAATGGTTTGCATACATGTGAAGGTTTTTCCTTGTTCTTTCTTCTTTTGTTCCTAAAATAAAGGTCATAACAAAGCATAGTTCATTAAGGAATTTTGAAAAAGATAGTGGGGCATATACACCGATGACCAACTTTAGAAAAAGATAAGTAGCAACCTCAAAGAATCATTTTTGGCCATCGAAGACCATCTAATCAAAGGACAAAATGATGATGTGAATGAAAAGCCAAGATCATCCATAGTATAATAGTCAAAGAAACAAGATTGCATTTGACATCAATGATAGTAGATATGCAGGGGGTTTCATAAGTGATAGACAAAGTTCAGCTACAACCAAAGAATGAAAGCTAATTGAAAGGTACAAACTAGAATGGAAGCACTGCTTTATAAATTGAAGAAAAATACAATAAAAGAGGCTAGAAAGGTCAATGAAAAGATACCGGGAACAAAAATTTGAAGGGGTATTGTAGCACCACCTATAATGATCAAAATTCATTAGAAAAAATTCTAGAAGTTAGAGCAGTGAATTACAATCATGACCCATCCACACCATTAAAAAGAAAGGGGTAAAGACATCTAATCACCATGTGTTTGAGAAGTCATCAAAAGATTATAGAGAAAAAAAAAAACACATGGCATTCAAACCAAGAATAGTCCTGTCATAGTCTTGGTAAGATAGTCTATAACAACACCATCTCCTAAGAGGCTAAAGAATAGTAAGGAGATAATTATTTTCAAAAAATGGTATTTACAAGCATTCCAAAGACAATGAGTAAGAAGTTTAAATGTCATGATAATCAATAAGATTCCTCACAACCCTATGAAAACAAAGAGGGAAAATCACAAGCAAAGACAATCATTGTCTGAGACAACAAAGGGAAAGTCTTCACCAATAATGCAGTCAATGAAGTAAGGGATAATAGTGTTTTAGAAGGCATGCTATGGCAATGCAAAAGATAGTCACAATTAGCACAAAGAGATGGTAAGAGATAGTAAGTATTGGAGATAACCCTGAGACTAAAGATATTCTACCTAGATGTATCATCTCTCACTCAAAGACATCTTCTTGTGCAAGATTGGAGAAAGAACAGTCCCATTCCAATGATAAGGAAGGAGAATTTGCAGTCCTTAGGGTATATTTTAGTCATAAAGATTCAAAATGGAGACATTTAGTGAATGAAGCAAGCCACATTTTGACTTTTACAAAGGATGAAAGATAGTAGCAGTAGTATTTGACAGTTTTAAGATCAAAGAAAGATAAATATCTTCTTGCAAAAGTAATGAATGAAGGCATGATTGCATTCATTATGGTCAAGAGCATTCATTTGATAATGAAAAAAAGGTGGAGTTGTATATTAGCGAGTCCATGCATTGGAAGAGATAGGTCTACAACCAAAAGGACATCCACCTTAAAAAGGGCATTAACAACTTAAAGATTACAATACAAAGAAGACACATACTTTGTCAACAAGTCACAGAAGTAAGAGAAAGGATATTATACAATATATAAAGACAATAAGCTAAATCTCAGAGATGGAAAACTATAGGGTTGACATCATGACACTAGTATGGATAGGAATATAAATTTATAGGCAATAAGGCCCTCAAAAAGCTCACAAAGAACATCCATGCATGACATTCTCAAAGATGTTACACTAATACAAAATGCAGTCAAGGTTGCAATCATATCCCAAAGAACAATATTAAAGGCTTGGAAAGGTCTATGGCAGAGGTTTGAATATGATAGCAGCCTTTGTGGAGGCACATCCTCGACACAAAGCATACATTTGACAAAGGATACAAAATCCTCTCAACAATAGTCATCATGAAAACAAGGGAGCACTGTCAACATATTAGTCCAAGCTTGGAGCTACATTGAAGATTAATAACATTATATCTTAGTCAAAAAGAGATGATCAACGATTTTAGTATGATTGCATAAAAGAGGATTCAAAATCCTTATGAAGTCAAATACAAATTAATGTTTCAATCTCAATAGCCACTATTGCAAAGAAATCACAGTCAATACATCAGAGAGAAGAACATAACACAAAGGAGATAATGTGATTGAAAAAGGAAGTCATCAATTTTGATTATAATATTAGTTTAACAATCTTGAGTTAGGACAACTATCAAAGATGATAGTGCTTAGAAGCAATAGACCTAATTCAAATAGAGTAGTAATGAAAAACAACCCTAGCACAAAATGTATGCATAATGTATGAGGCATATTCTCAAATTGTGACAAGGTTGTCATACAGTCATAAAAGAAGTTACAATAGTATAAATTAGAGACAATAGAGACTAGTGATAGCGATGCATAAGATAGTCTAGTCAAAATATTTATAGAGCCTCAAAAGTATGACAATGTATTCAAAAGGCACATGGGTGTGAAGATTAAATAATGACAGTATAAAAAGAGCTCAAGAGTAGTAAAGGCGATATATATGGCAATCAAATCAAGGACAATGAAATCTAGGTTTGTAAATTCATGATGCATCTAGAATAAAAAATCATGAAGATAAGGATTACAGTGATGATGTGGGCATTCTCAGATATCATAACAATGCAAAGATACAAAATTTAGAGCAGATCAAGATAAGGATAAAAGGGCATAAATATTAGAATATGATAAGAAAATCTTGAGTCATGTGGTAGTTTAAATCCTCAAAGGAACTCTACGCTTCATAAGGCTAAGTGAACTTTAAGTTCAATACAAGCTTCTATTCATACAACAAGTTGAAGGTATCACCTAAAAAAGAGGATCTTGAGAGAAAATATAGCAGTTTACCCTCATTTCAAGAGCCCCTCATGGGTTATGCATCAGTCAAGGAGGATTTTGAGGCCACAAGCAGCTAGTTTACATTAGTTTGAACACCTATTTTTGGAGTTTTTTAAAGGTGAACAATCTAAGAAGCCTTCTTCATGCAACTCAAGCAACATTATAGGAGGTCATCAGTCAGTTGGATCAACTTTCAAGGAGGTCTTTCAGTTCTCCTTGGTTTCTTCTTTCAGTTGGAGTTAAGTCCTCTTTTCTATAAGGCATCCTTGAAATTATTTTCTTAGTAGTTCTTTTCTTCTTGGATTTTTCAGTTAGTAAACCAGAAGACATTATAGCTCTTATGAAGCATTTTCAAGTTGTAACAAAATTCCTTTTCTTTTCAATAAAGAACAACAATTTTCCTTCTCATTTCTTCTCCTTTTCTATGATGAATGTGATTTTTTGATGCAATTTTTGTGATTCAATTCTAAATCCTTAAGTTTTGTATCATTCAGGTAAGGTTAGAGAAAGGAAGTTCATCATTATTGTAGGTCATAGGTTATATCATTGGATTTTAATGTATTGGAATTGTGAGAATATCTGATTTTCCTTTAGACAAACATTGAAATGAAGTCTTTCATATGAAATATTGATGCAATAGATGATTCAATTGAGTTATGGTAGACAAAAGCTTTTTATTTGAAATTGATTGTAAATTAGAGAAGCTGATTAGGGTTTTTCAAATATTTGGTGCATCACCTCCTAGGATAGGTTTAAATTCCAACAAGATTTCTATCCTTTTTCCCATACAATCCATACTTTTAGTAAGTATTCATCAGGAGAACCAATTTTCTTTGGAGATCACCTTCATTTTGAGCAACCCACTGACTCAAAGGTGTTTCTATGTTTCATAGGATTGCTGAGTTTTATACTTAGCATTCAGAGTTCAATCATCATAACAACAATTTTTGGCATGCTCGGTGGGACAATTTGTACTATTTCAATTCAAAACTCTTCCATGCATTTTTTATTTTTGGTGTATAAATCAATTATTTCAGCCTTTGGAGGCAAAATCCATACACACCTAGCAACTCCAAGTTTAGATCTATTAGTTCCAAGCAGATTAAGTGTTGGTATGTTTCAAAACAATCCTTTATTTTGATTTACAACTTTTTGAATGATTAAAAAATGTCAAGTTTTCATGGACAATATGTATACCCTCCACCATATCATGAGAACGTTGCTCCTACACCCACTTATCAACCTTATCCAAGAAACTACAATGCTGGTTTTAGTCCAAATAGACTTGCTACAAGAAGTAACTAGCATGCACATCATGTTTGCCACCCATCCACCTTCTCTTAGTCTTCTTGCAACCTAACAAAGATTATAGCTAGTCTCAAGTAGACTATCTTGTCCTAGATCAACATAATCACATTCTCAAGCAATTGCAAACGGATTATTTTTGGATTAATGATGTAATAACCCACCTTAATTAACCCAACAAAATTGACCATTCTTTTTTTTTGTTTAATTTAATCATTGTGTTTGATTCAATTGCATACACTGGGCATCCATCCATTTGGATTAGGCATTCATCCATTCGGGATGAGCATCTAACCATACGGGTTAGGCATCGGTCCATACAGGACATAAGATTTCATCTATCCAATACGGGATAGGCATCTACCCATATGGGGTAGGCATCTATCCAATCAGGATAGGAGGTGCTCTGGCTAGAGACTTAGACTCATCGGGACCATTGGGGTCCTGAGCCAATCACTAAGTACTACACTCTTCTAACAGAAGTGCACCGAGGTCACCGTCCTTAGGAGTAATTAAATAACATAATACAAGCTTGAATTTTGCCTCGGAATTTGTCTTAAAGCCTCGGGAAGTCAAGCGAATCCATATGGGATTCCTTCCGAGTATGCATTGAATTACTTTTTCCATTCTATTATACTTATCTTTCAAATTAGGTTTCTTACTCAATCCTTCTCTTTACCAAGCCTAGACCCCACCCACGAACGCCTAAGTATGAGGGACAACTCCATCCCAAGACTGCCTACATACCCGCTTTGGCACGGGATCAAGGCGTAAAGTATGTAGTTCTATTTTCTACTCTATGGTTTGATGTAAACTGATTAGTGGGTACACAACCCTTTCTAGGGTCAATGTCCCAAACAGTTTCTCTGTGGTTGCTACCCATGGTGGTAGCGCTTAAACAAAGGCTCAAGATGGCCTATTGTTTGTGGCCTAAAACAACTACATCCTAACACCAATCATAAGCATCACCCTTGACCAAATTGTCAATCACCAATATCTCTTCAAGATTAAATCAATTTCATAAAAGCATTTTACTTAATCAACCCTAAAGGGGGTTTACTATGGTTTAACTCAATGGATGTAAAATCATTTAAGGATTATCTTGTTAGATTATCGATCCAAGAGGGATTACTCGCCCCTTGGATTTTAACCTCCAAGTGTCCCTTATTACTCCCTGATGATTTATAGGGAGGATGCCATAGACATTGTTGATGCATCTTTATTAGGCATTAAGTGCAGTAGTTCAACACGATGACATTACCCATAAGCATGACCTAGAGGCACCGTATATACCGAACGCTGCTAGGTTTTGGTTTTCCAACTTCCTTTATTTAGTTTTCTAACTAAGAAGCTATGAAATCATCAGGCTTGAAATTAATAATGAAATGAATGTACATAATTAGGCATTGCGAAGTTTAACTACTTCGATGGCAACCGAGTACCATTTGATAAAAAGAAATACCATTCTTCTACAACTAAACTAATTAATATATAATGGTATGATAATGACAATTATGAAAAAAACATTTAACTTGCATGAAGATAATGGAAATGTAACTTGCTCATCAATGAATGCAATTTAATATATAAGCAATATGCATGATGCAAAAATAGTGTCATTTACATACAAAATTAAGCAATGTTTACTTCTATCGTGAGAATATTTAATTATAGAGTTACTAGTTCCAAATGAGTAACTAGTTTATACTTTTGGAAATTTTGGATCGAATCATAATAATAAGACTTATTTGTTTTTAAGTGAGCCTAAAATCATCAATCAAGTAATCCAATAAATCCTCAAAGGGATTGAGACAAAAATTTTAAGTTTCAAATCTTTTACACAATAATCCTAATTTTATTAACTTAAATTTTAACTAAAGCAATTATTAGCAATTACTTAAAATTTAACCCAAAGTAATTACTAAAATTCCAAATTGCAATTTAAAAGGAATAAATTAAAAAAACTAACTATAAAAATAAAATAAGCGAATTGTTTGTTTTAATAGTAAATGGGGGGTGGGGGGGTGGGGACCATAGGTCCCATCACCCTTGCGGTCCTGCATGCGCAGGCCCGTAGGGTTGAGGGGACACCATGGGCCCCTCCACTCCCCCTGCGGCCACTGCCATGATAGTGACCGCAGGGGTAGCGGAGGGTACCACTGCCCCCGATGGTTACAATAACCCCCGCCCTTGCATGCCATCCGTTATTCATTCAAAATAATTTTTGAATACCGTGTCGTTGCTAATTTATATTCGCCTTGCAACATTTAATAAATTTTAACGTTTGAAATAAATTATATATATATATAAATATACATACATATATACATACATACATACATATATATATATATGTATGTATGTATATATGTATGTATATTTATATAGATGAGGATTACATTTCCAGATTATTAAATTACATAAAAGAAGAGTATATAACAGGTATGTGTATATATAAAAAGAAAACATTAATGTAAGAGTGAGAATAACAATTTAATCCTAGGGATGAAAATATAACAGAGAAATTAAATTAACAAAGAAATAATTTGCTCCAGCTATGCACAGATTATCAAAGAAATAGGAAGATGTTATACTGAGAATACAAAGCTCACACAAAGGGATTTATATTCTATTTCTCAACTAATGTTCAAAGAGGGGGATTTATTTCTTCATTCACAGAGAGATTTATTTCTTCACTCACAGAGAGATTTATTTCTTCACACAGAGAGATTTATTTATTCATTCATAAAGAGAGAGATTTATTTATTCATTCGCAGAGAGATTTATTTATTCATTCACACAGAGAGAGAGATTTATTTATTCATTCACAGAGAGAGAGATTTATTTATTTTTATATTCAATATCATCTCTAGTTTTCAAGAGAAAACAAAAATGCAAAAAATCTGATTTTCTACCTTTTAAATAGATCAAATAAAATATGCAAGAGAAATTTGCATTTGTATTTAAAAAGAGAAAGAATTATATCACTGCATTTCTTTAAGGAAACAAAATAGATTTTCTTCCTATCTAGCAATTACGAAATGATTTCTTCCAGAAAACTATATTCAACGAAAGAATCTAGAAACTATATATTTTTTTGATAATACAAATTCCTCATATGACAAAATGAGAGAACCTGGTTTACTGAAGCTTGATGTTGAATCCTCTAGCTATCCTTTTGATCCTTCCTTGCAACTTGAGAGAAATCCTTCAAACAACAACTTAAAAATCCTGCAACGAAAATGAGACTACCAAAGAAGATCCTACTACTAAAACTTGGGAAATTTCCTTCAAAACATAATCAACTCCCTTCTTTGAAACTTGCATACAATTTTATAAGAAAAATCCCTCAATTCCACTATCTAGAGAATTTAATTAAAAAAAGAGATTCTTTTCCAATATTGGACTCATGCAAATTGATTAAACTTAGTGGGGGAGTTACATGCAAGGTGGTGGAGATTCCTCTAGAAGCTTCTTATTCTTCCTACAACATGTGCCATAATTGGGAGTGGAAAATAAATAAATAAAAATAATGCCTTTTGAATTATATTCTCCAAGTGTGTGTGTGTGTGTGTTCATTTTATTATTTTATAACATTTATTCAATCATTTTAAGTAGTTTAACCAAAAACATAATACAATTGTATTTAAATCAAAAAGTGATAAAGGAGGGTTGTGACATCCTCCCCCCCTTAATTTGTGCATCGTCCTGATGCACTTATTGAATGTATCCAAAAGAGTCTATAGTTCATGATTAAAACAAAAAAGGAAACAACTACTGCATTTCCTTAGTATCCTCCCACATGGCATTCTTTTCATCATACTGATTCCATTGCACTTTTCATTGATCAACCTCTCTATTGCGCAATTGGCACTGACGCCTCTCCAAGATTTTGAATGGCTCTATCATTATTCCTCCCATTTCCTGGACCTGTAAAGCATCCCAATTCAAAATGTGTTTCTCATCAGGTACATACTTTTTAAGAAGAGATACATGGAAGACATCATGGATTCAGCTCAACTAGGGAGGTAAGGCCAATCAGTATGCAACTGGATTAATCCTTTCCAATATTTCAAAGTGTCCAACATAGCGAGGTGCAAGCTTGGTCTTTTTCCCAAACCTTATCGAACTCTTGTGTGGCCTAACCCTTAGGAAGACTCTCTCTCCCACCTCAAATTCCCTTGGAGTTCTATTTTTGTCTGCATAACTTTTCTGCCTGTCTGAGGCTTCCTTCAATATTTGCCTAATTTCCTTAGTTTTCCTTTCCATTTCCTTCAACATATCTGGTCCAACAATTACTCTATCTTCAAGACTATCCCAACTCAAAGGTGTTCGACATGGTCTACCATACAATGCTTCGAAAGGTGTCATTCCCAAAGATGTTTGATATGTATTATTGTAAGCAAACTCTACCAGAGGTAGGTACTCTTCCCATTTCTTCTATTGGTCCATGCAGTACATGCGAAGTAGGTCTTCCATAATCTGATTTGTCCTTTCTATTTGACCATCGGTTTCAGGATGGTATGCAGTGCTAAAATTTAGTTGAGTTCCCAGAGCTGATTGAAGAGTTGTCCAAAACCTTGAAGTGAATCTAGCATCTCTATCTGATATGATTTTCTCTGGCATTCCATGCAACCTAAATATTTCCTTAACAAAGTGCCTAGCCAAGGTAGGTGCATCATCCATCAGGTTCCATGGTATAAAGTGTGCCACCTTAGTGAGTTTGTCAATTACCACCATTATTGTATCATGCCTAAAAGGTGACATGGGCAACCCTTGCACAAAATCCATGCTAATAACTTGCCACTTGTGTTGAGGTACATCATGTAACTGTAACAATCCAACTGGATGTCTATGTTCTGCCTTTACTCTTTGACACTCCAAACATTTAGCCACATATTTGACTATGTCATTCTTCATCCCTTGCCAAAAGTATATCTTCTTCAGGCCTGCATAAAGTTTGTTAACTCTCGGGTGCCTTGAATAAGGGGCATTGTGAGCCTCCGACAAGACTACTTCCCTTAAGTCTCCTGAATTAGGAATATAGATTCTATTATTGTATCTGAGCAACCCATCTTTGTCTAATGTATACCCTTCAATCTTGGGATCGGTTGGATCATGTTCTAAAGTCAATTTGACTTGCTCATACCATGGGTCGTGACCCTGCTCATCCATTACTTGCCTTTTGAACGAAGTTTTGAATGTTGCTATAGTCATCAAGTGTCTCCTCCTACTCAAAGCATCTGCCACCCTATTTTCCTTCCCCTTAATATATTCAATTTCAAAATCATATTCACTTAGAAACTCTAACCACCTTCTTTGTTTGGCATTTAAGTGGGGTTGTGTAAAGATGTACTTTAGTCCTTGGTTATCTGACTTTAAGTCAAAGGGCTTCCCTAGCAAGAAGTGTCTCCATTTCTGTAGGGCATGCACAATCGCTGCTAACTCTAAGTTGTGGGGTGCATAATTGACTTCATGAGTCTTTAGCTTCCTAGATTCGTAAGCTACTACCCCTTCATCTAGGACAAGTACTCCTCCTAAACCTTCAATAGAAGCATCAATTACGACTATGAAGTGTCCATTCAGATCTGGTACCTTTAGAATGGGTGCTGAAGTTAGTTTCCCTTTCAAAATTTGGAATGCCTTATCACTTTGTTCCATCCACACAAACCTTTTACCCTTCCTTTGTAATGAGGTGATGGGGTTTGCTATCTTAGAGAATCCTTCCACAAACCTCCTACAATAACCTGCTAGCCCCATAAAGCTTCTTACCTCTAAAACATTTTTAGGGGTCGGCCATTCTACTATTGCCTTTATCTTATCTGGATCAACTGCTATTTCTTCCTTTGATATTATATGCCCAAGGTAGTGAATCTTTTCCTCAAAGAAGGCACATTTTGACAATTTCTCATATAACTTATGTTCTCTCAACCTTTGCAAAACAATTTGTAGGTGTACTAATGTTCCTCCTCATTCCTAGAGTAAATCAATATGTCATCTAGAAACACCAAAACAAATTTGTCCAAGTAGTCATGGAGTACACTATTCATTAGGTTCATAAATGCGGCTGGGGCATTGGTTACACCAAAAGGAACTACTGTGAACTCATAATGCCCATATCTAGTCCTAAAAGCTATCTTCGGAATGTCCTCCTCCTTAATTCTGAGTTGATGGTATCCTGACCGGAGGTCTATCTTTGAGAAAACTGCTGCTCCTTTCATTTGGTCAAAAAGATCCTCTATTCGAGGTAAGGGATACCTATTCTTTATTGTGACCTTGTTCAACATACTATAGTCGATGCATAGTCTTAAGGTTCCATCCTTCTTCTTAACAAACAATACTGGCACTCCCCATGGTGATACACTTGGCCTTATTAATCCCTTAGCTAAGAGTTCCTCTAATTGCATCTTGAGCTCTTGCAATTTAGTTGTGTTCATTCGGTAAGGTACCCTTGATACTGGTTCAACTCCCGGTAGTACTTCGATAGAAAAGTCAAACTTCCTTTTAGGAGGTAAGCTGAGTAATTCTTCTGGAAATACATCCTTGAATTCTTTTAAGAAAGGGGTATTTTCAAAGGTTGGGGTGTTTTCCTCTTTTCCTTCATCAATTTCAACCATATAGATTTGGCCTCCTCTCCTTCTTTCCTTCTTTAATTGCATGGCTGATATGGTTTCTATATTAATGGGATTAAACTTTCCTTGGATTTTGACCCTTTTTCCTCCATCATCCAAACATTCAACAACTTTGCTATAGCAATCTACATTAGCTTGATGGTCTGTTAACCAACTCATTCCAATAATTACATCATATAATCCTAGGGGTGCCACATAGAGATCTACCCTTGTTTCAAACTCAGGAAATTGTACTCTTGCCCTCGACAAACACTTAGTTACTTCCCTAGTTTCCTTATCCCCATATTGAACCGTCCATGATGAATCCATTTGATTAACTTTTAATGCATATTTGCTTACTAATTCAGGTGAGATGAAACATTCAGATGACCCAGTGTCAATTAGAATTGAAATTGGTTGTTCAAATAGTGTACCTGTAGTTTCCACGGGAACATTCTGGTATCTTCCTCTTCGGTTCCTAACTACTGCATGAATCCTTTGTTGGGGCCGTTGTTGGGTTTGATTGGCCCTAATCTCACCTTGCATCTTGGGACACTCTCTAGCAAAATGGTTTCCCCCACACATGAAGCATCCACCTGGAGGACCCCTCCTACCTTGATTCCTAGGGGGATCATTCCTTGCTTCATTGGCCTTGGGTGGATAAGTTATCCTGTTCTGCTGGTCATTCCTGTTATAGTTGCCCCTGTTATTATTTCCCCTGTTATTATTGTTATTTCCATTCCTCTGATATTGGTTAGGAGGTGGTCTTCTTTCAGAAGAATTATTCCTTTGACCTTTGTTGAAATTAGTATCCCCCTTGAATTCCTGCTTCCTTTTAAAAGAGTGGTTCCCATTATAGTTCTGCCTTGCTAGTGTTTGAATCTTCCTCTCTTGCCTTAGGGACTTTTCAAGTACTTCATTCATGTTTTTGGGTCTATGCATGTCGACCTCTGCCCCCATGTTGGTATTTAGTCCCAAAATGAACTTCCTTGCTTGGCCTTCTTCATCTTTTTGGTACATAGGAACATATTTAAGCAATTTGGCGAACTTATCCCAATATTGTTGGACTGATAGGGGCCCTTGATGTAGATTGTGGAATTCTGTCACCTTCTCATCAAAGAACAATTGAGGGAGCCACCTTTTTCGGAAGTGGCGAACAAATTGATCCCATGTGACCGTATCCCTGCTATACCCATTTTGCTCCTTGGTGTTGGTCCACCAACTAGCTGCCTCCCCTGTGAGTTGATAGGAGCCCCATAAGGCTTTGGTTGTTTCACTAAAATCTCTTAGTTCAAAATACTTTTCCATTTCATTTAACCAATTCTCAACTCCTTCACCAATTTGCCTCCCATCGAACTTAGGAGGGGTGATTTTCTTTAAGTCCTTGGAGAGCTCCAATATGTTATTTTCTTTTCTATTACCCACCATATTCCCCTAATTGCTACCTGGGTTTCCATTTTCGATACCACTTCGATTTTCAAAGTCATTCTGCCTTTCCCTAAGGTCCTGCATTAATTGTTCCAAGAACTTGATTTTATCTCTTTGCTCGGTTAGAAGGTTGATTATAGCTTTGACTCCATCTTCGTTATTCCTTGGGTTATGTTGATCCCCTCCATGGTCTTCCTCATGGTTTTCTTCCCTTTGACTCCTAGTGGTAGTACGTCTTCCATTACCCCTTCCTCTTCCTCTTCCTCTTCCTCTAGCCATTCTAGGTTTTTACCTGAAAGTTAAATTATGTAGTTAGTTCTTGATTTAGGATTTTAAAATTTAATTTCTACCATTGCAAAACATTCCCTTAGTTGTGTAAATTGAAGTGTGTCATGCCCAAAATTTAGGGCAAAAACGGAACAAATTTTTTTTTTAAAACATACTTAAATTAATTAACAAGTTCACTCTCACGACAAACGTTAATGAAATTTCCATTATTAAATTCAAGCTAATTCTGATACGAACTAAGCATCGATAAATTGTTTAATTTTAATTGCGGAAAACTAATCGTTTTAATTTTATCTCCAAGAGATACTCAGTCATTAAGTTTATTAAATTAATCAAGCTAAAGGATATAGGAGAGAAAAATTAATTTATTCTCCAATATGACTATACAGTCTAATCAACCATTTATAAATTTCTCTTTATTATTTATTCCAAATAAAAAATCAGGGTTATATATATATATATATATATATATATATATATATATATATATATATATATTTGTATATACATATATATATATATTTATAATTTAAATACTTACCCAAAATTATGATCAAAATTCATATATATACATATATATATATACCCATATATATATATGGATACATATATATATATATATATATATATATTTTACTTATATGTTAAATATTTTAATTCTAATTCAAAAACCATTTTAACCTCCTAAATTTAATCCATTTTTCCCCCCAACCCTAATTAGGGTTCTAATTTTCTCACTTATAAAATATCTAAACTAATTAATATTTTTATTTTTAAAACCGAATTTCCCTAGCCCCATCCGGGCTAGGGTTTAACCCATGTATTTTTTTTAACAGTCAAAATTCTTGCTGGGCCGAAGACCCCAAAGGCGGGCATGAATTTCTTTATTGCAGGTCATGGGAGGAAATGGAGGCGGGTTGGCTGCGCGCCACTGTGTGAGCGCACAGTGGGCGCCGCGACACCACTGTGTGCCCACATAGTGCGCGCCGCTAGCGGCTCCCCACTGTGTGGCCACACAGTGGGAGCCGAAAGCGGCTCCACTGTGTGTGCACACAGTGGGCGCCGCGCGGCCCTCCACTGTGCGTACACACAGTGGAGTCCCGCGAGGACCCAAAACAAATTTTTTTAAAAAATTTTTTTAAAAAAAATATAATATATATATATATATATATATATATATATTTATATTTACTTAACTTTAATAATCATAGTTAAACGGATGAAATTTATTTCAATATAAATATACATATATTTTTAAAAGAGAATTTACATGCAAATTTTTTTTTTAAAACTATTATATTAAAGGGAAAAACATTAAGTTTAATCAAAGGTATATATATATATATATATATATATATATAAAATAAGCTTTCTAAATCAAAGCTAACTGAAAACAATTTTGAATACTTTTTTAAAAAAAAAGATACAATATACTTTTCTAGAATAAAAGGAATTTCATTGATTTTTTTCTCCTCTAATAAAATATTTCCATAAAACAACTTTTTTTTCATTAAAAATACTTAAAATCTTTCAACATCAATAAACTTCTATTTGCCACAAGTGAAATATAGATAAATTCTAAATGAAAATAATTCTCTTTCTTTTTTTTTTATAATTCAAAGAAGCTTTTGCATGCAACTCTAATTAACTTTTCTTTTTCTAAAAACCAGAAGTAGAAACAACAAGCTTTTCTTTTTAATAACATCTCTAAGATATTCTACCAAATTTTCAGGATGTTTCTCTGAATAGTCACAACAATAAAAACTTCAAGTCTACTTTCACAATTTACAACTTGCTTCTCTTTTCTATGAATGAGGCATATTTCTATAACAATTTTAAACAAACATCTACAACTGAATTTAAGAATCTTCAATAATAATCTTTAGTGTCTTTTTCATGATTCCTATTCTCATTCTTCTGAATTTCCTGCATAATAGAAAACACAAATATGACCACGGAGTGCTCACCTCCCAGCCTAGGCTAACTGGTAGCCACCCCCGAGCTTGGAGAACCAAATCCTAGATGGGTTACAAACAGGAAAACACATAGAAAGCAATGCATACAGATTCTTTTCAGACACATTCCCAACTTGGCTTTCACAGCACCACACTTTGGTGATGAACATTTCAAAGGGTGGTAGTGGACCAATTACCCTGAGGAGAATCTGCAAGTATGAAATAAACAAGAAGCCACCTCATGGCACAATAAAATTATCAAGAATCTCAACCCCTTATTCCTTATGCCCCCCAAAGGCATTCTAGCCTTATATCCCTCCTTATGACCCCCATTGCAAAAACAGGCCATGCAGCAAGGGTCACACAAAGATCCCTTGTGATCGCTCTCAAAAGAGAGTCTCTCACTCGAGGGCTGTCACTACTACCACCCTCAAGATCCTCTTCTCTCCCAAGAGTAAGAGATCTTGAGAAAACTCTCAAAACACAACATTTTCATAAAGCAAAAATACCAAGAGATTTTCAAACATAAACTTTCAAGAATGCAGATTTCTTATACAAACAACTTCCATACATAAACAAGAAGAAGACATTACAAATAATAATTGAAACCAACCTTAATCTGCCCAAAGCTTATTATGATATCTGATGAAGAGCTGCCCAATCCACAAATCTTTTTCCTTCTACCCTTATTCAATTTCTCTATTCCATAACATTATTTTCTTTCCAAATTTCCTTCTGTCTCCAAAAATGGAGAGTGGGTGATTACCCTGCTATTCCCAAAAATCCTCCTTAAGAAGCACACTCTCTCAGTTCTCACAGGATTCTAAAAAAAAACAAAAAGAAGAAAGAAGGCAAAATGCAAAAAGACTCTCCTTCCAAAAGGAAAAATCTTGATTTGATTTAACTTCAATTTTCAATTTTCGCTCAACTCAAAAAAGCCAATTTTTAAAGCGTTAAAAAGATCATTATAAAGTAGAAACTTGCCTAAAATTACCCCTAACCCCTAGGTATACCTTATGGGCTTTAGGAAACCCTATTAAACTACCCCTAGGTGTTCATTTAACCCATTTTAAACCCCTCTGAAGTTTATTTTCGGGTCAAACATAAGTTGACCACTCCAAATATTATATTCCCAAAGTATTTATGACAACACATTAATTTATTTAAGAAAACTATAATTAAACACTTTCCCACCAAGAGACAAAATAAAACATTTAAATTTAAATACACACGTGTCAAGTGACACAAATAAAACACTTTTACAAAAATAAAACATGAAATTGTCTCTTGAGGTTTTTACACAATAAATTTAAATAACACTTAACACTCATGCAGCATATACTGTTACGAATAAAATACAACACAAACGGGGTGTTGTCTCTCCAAATAGACAAACCCTGGCTTACGAACATACATAAGTCTAGGTTTGATTCTCCGTAATTTTCCATGGTCACATGGTAAATTTCCTGCGCATCTCAATTTACACATTAGTACTTTCAAATATCCAAATATAATATAATTCAATAATATAACAATACACATCATTACTTGCATACAATTTTTATCTGCACAGATTGAATACATCTTTATCAAGCAAATTCACATAAGCAAATTTCATCCCAATTCACAAAAACTAAACATACATCGTAGTTCTATATTCAGAGTAAAGTCCTGCAAATTCAATAATGACAGCTATCATTGCAATATCATTCTATCTAATAATCATGTAGTGTTCTATCTCATAAAGCATGTAAGTAAATCATCAAATCATAGCAATGTTATCCAAATCCTGAAATCATATAAGTTCTAAGTCTCAAAATGCATCAAAATAAAGTATCCATAATAGTCTAAAATATAAAATCCACTGAATGTCAGACTGAGTCGAGGTGAGGCCTCACATCCTCCCCCTCTAGGCATGAACTTCCTCCTGGAGTTCATCAAAGAGGTGAGGGTACTCTGATCTCATATGTGCTGCGTCCTCCCATGAAGCCGTAACCTCATCATAACAATCCCACTAGACCCTAACCTGGTCCAGCTCTCGACCTCGAAGGGCCAATGTCCGGCGTGCCAAAATGCAAATGGGCGCCAAAGCTAGCTGCCCGTCCGACTCCACCTGCAAGGCATCCCAATCTAAAAGGTGAGACTCATCATAGATATATTTTCTCAAAACTGAAACATGGAACACGTCGTGGATGCATGACAGGCTAGGTGGCAAAGCTAAACGGTAGGCAACTGGGCCTATCCTCTCCAGAATCTCAAAAGGTCCTACAAAGCGAGGTGCGAGCTTAGAACCCTTTCCATAACGGATTGGACTCTTATGTGGTTGCACTCTCAAGAAAACTCTGTCTCCAACCAAGTAACTACGATCTATCCTCTTTGCATCGGCATACTTCTTCTGTCTATCTTGAGCCTCTCTGAGACGCTGCCTAATCAAATCCACCTGCTGTTCCATATCCCGAACTAACTCAGGACCAATGGCAACTCTATCCTCTATGCGATCCCAACTCAAGGGCGTCCTGCAAGGCCTGTCGTATAATGCCTGGTAGGGTGGCATTCCCAAGGAAGTGTGATGCCCATTGTTACAGGCAAACTCCACTAAGGGAAGATACTCCTCCCACCAGGTCTGATGATCCATGACGTACATACGAAGCATATCCTCTAACACCTGATTGACCCTCTTTGTCTGACCATCTGTCTCCGGGTGATAGGCTGTACTGAAATTGAGCTTAGTGCCCATAGTTGCCTGTAATGACTTCCAAAAGGTAGAAGTGAAAAGAGAATCCCTGTCAGAAATAATCTTGCGAGGTACGCCATGTAGTCTAACAATGTCTCGCAAGAACACCTGTGCTACTGCTGGAGCTGTGAATGTGGTACGAACTGATGAAAAGTGAGCTACTTTGGTCAACTTGTCAACTGTCACCAAGATAGCATCATGGCGACGAGAAGACATAGGAAGACCAATGATGAAATCCATGGATATAGTATCCCACTTCCACTCTTGTATAGCATGAGACTAGAGCAACCCACCTGGATGGCGGTGCTCTGCCTTAACCCTCTGACACTCGAGACACCGAGCTACTATCTCAGCAATGAGCTGCCGCATTCCCGGCCAATGATACAACTACCTCAAGTCAGCATGCAACTTCTTAACCCCGGGATGCACTGCATAAGGAGCTCTATGAGCTTCCGTGACAATGAGCTCTCGCAACCCTCCGGAGGAAGGTACATAAATGCGCCCTCTGTGGTGTAACAGTCCATCGGACTCCAAAGAATAATCCACATATTTCCCTTCTAGAGTAACCTGAGAACATAATACCTGACAAACCTCTGCATACCATCCATCCTCTGACAAGTGCCAAAGTATACGGTCTCTCAAGTCTGTGCCCATGGATATGGTGTAAACCTCATGACATCTCCTACTCAAAGCATCTGCAACTACATTTTCCTTTCCCTTGATGTAGTGAACGTCAAAATCATATTCGCACAAGAACTCCATCCATCTCCTCTGACGTGCATTAAGGTTCGGCTGAGTGAAGATGTACTGAAGACTCTGATGATCTGAATGCAACTCAAAGTGATGTCCTAAAAGGAAGTGTCTCCACCTCACAAGTGCATGCACTACTGCTGCGAGCTCAAGCTCGTGAGTGGGATAATTAAGTTCATGAGTCTTAAGTTTCCTAGACTCGAAAGCTATGGCCCTACCATCCTGCATAAGAACTGCCCCTAAACCCTCTAGGGAAGCATCTGTACAAACCATGAAGTCAGCTGAAGGATCTGGTACAACAAGGATAGGAGCGCTAGTAAGTGCCTTCTTGAGTTCCTGAAAGGCCTTCTCGCACTTCTCTGTCCACTCAAATTTCTTCCCTTTATGCTGAAGAGAAGTAATAGGGTGTGCGACTCTGGAGAAACCTTCGACAAAATGTCGGTAATATCCTGCTAAACCCATGAAACTCCTGACCTCTGTCACACTGGTAGGCGCTGGCCAATCCATAATAGCCCTAATCTTTGATGGGTCAACTGAGATCCCATCACTGGAAATAACGTGTCCAAGGTACTTGACCTCAGATCGAAAGAAAGCACACTTTGATAGGCTGCCAAACAACTAGTTATCCCGCAAACACTGCAATACCTATTTCAGGTGCTCCTCATGCTCCTTCTCATTCCGAGAATATATCAGTATATCATCGAGGAACACAATAACAAAATGGTCCAGAAAGGTACGAAACACCCCATTCATGAGGCTCATAAAAACTGTTGGGGCATTCGGAAGTCCAAAGGGGACTACAGTAAACTCATAGTGACCATATCTAGTGCGAAATGCGGTCTTGTGGATATCACTTTCCACTATCCTCAACTGATGGTATCCTGACTTCAGATCTATTTTGGAAAAGACTTTGGCACCCTGAAGCTGGTCAAATAAATCATCAATTCTGGGCAAAGGATATCGGTTCTTGATGGTTACTTTATTTAGCTGCCGATAATCCATAGACAATCGGAGAGATCCATCCTTCTTCTTAACGAAGATGACTGGTGCACCCCACGGGGATACGCTAGGACGGATATGACCCTTCTCAAGAAGTTCCTCAAGCTCGATTTTAAGTTCATTAAGCTCATTTGTGGTCATTCTATAAGGTTCTCTGGAAACTGGCTTGGCTCCTGGTACAAGGTCTATATGAAAATCAATCTCTCTACGGGGAGGCATTCCCGGTAACTCTAAAGGAAATACATCTGAATATCCCTTAAGGATAGGATGGTCATCGAGCGATGTTTCTTTTTCCTCCTCTTCTTCTCTGTCACTGATAGTGATAGAAAAAAGCTGACATCCCTTCCGCATGCTCCGCTTAAGCTGCATTGCGGAGATCATACGAAGAGACATGGGCCTCTGAATCCCAGTGATGACTATGGGCGAACCATGATCATCCTCACACTCGATCCTTTTCAGGCGGCAATCCATCTTGGCTCTATGGGCATAAAGCCAATCCATGCCAAGTACAATTCCGTAAGATCCAAGTGGAGTCACTCTAAGGTCTACTAAAGTGGTGGTCTTGCCAATCTACAGCTGACATGCCCTAACCTCTGATTCCACTGACACTCTAGCCCCTGAAGCTAATCCCACTTCCCAACTGACATCCTGCCTAGTTGCCACTAGCCCGCAACGCTCCACAACCGATGGAGATATAAAGGAGTCAGTGGCTCCTAAATCAAACAAAATAGATACATTGTTACCTCTGATTATACCTGAAGATTCGATAACCGTGGCCTGATGATCAGCCTGGCAGTTGTCAACCGCTACAAATACTCTATGGGACCTGCCCATATCACCAACTGTTGGTTCTGAAGTGGCCATCCGCTGACTCCTTGCTACTTGTCCCTGAGGGCAATCCCTCGCCATATGCCCCATGGCTCCACATGTAAAGCAAGCACCCCGTGCCTAGAACTGGGCACCCTAAGGCCTAGAAAAAGCCTGACCTCCTGATCTACTGGATTCGTTGTACCCACCCCTGGAGGACTGCTGAGTCCCCGCTGACTGTGTGTACTGCCCCTGTGCTCTCTGATCACGTTTCTGTCCCTGAGTCTGCCACTGCTTGGGCTTGGAGCCCTGCAGATACTGTGGAGGCTTCTACCTCTGGTTCTGTGGTGTCTGTTGTGGAGGAGGGGGTTTGGAGAACCCCTGAGAATTTCGGTTGTTCCCCTTCCAATGTGGTTTCTGGAATCCATAAGTCTGAGGTGCGGGATTTCGGTTCTAAAACCGATCCCTATTGTCCTGTGGTCTAACCTGAATTTCCTTGGCAATCAGTGCCTTCTCTACAGCAACCTGAAGGCTCTCTGGAGCGGACATCCTAACAGGCCCGGCTATACCGACATTCAATCCCCTGATGAAGCGGTTTACAAGAAGTTTCTCATCCTTTAGATAATCTACATATGGCAACAACTCAAAGAATTTACTCTCATACTGGGTTACTGACAAGCCTTTTTGTTGGAGATCATGAAATTCGTCTATACGACGCTGCCTGAAGTGCTCTGATAGGTACCTCTCATGGAACCTCTCTATGAATATCTCCCAAGTGAGTGTATCAGGAACTAATCCGCATTTGTACTCTTCCTGTCTCCACCAGGTGGAGGCTGTCCCTCTCAGAAGATGAACTGCAACACGTGCTTTCAAGTTGCTCTCATATGAACGCAACGCAAAGCACCTCTCAAGACTTAGAAGCCATGCCTCGGCATCTAATCCATCTATAGAACCTCCGAAGGATGGTGGTTGGAGGCGCATGACCTCCCTGATGAGATCCCCTTGATCTCGACATCCTCTCTCAAAATAAACTGGTTCCATCGCAGGAGGTGGTCCTGGCATATGCACTAACTCTGGCTCATTACCACCCTGACTCTCTACAGGAATCAGAGCTGGGCTCCTGCTTCATTCTCTATCAACAGATCTATGACTCCCAGAGTCATGACTCCTAACCTGAGGGTTCTCTGCTGGGATCCTTTCCTGAACAATGCCAATAAGATTCTGAATGGCTGCTAAGAGGTCTCGGTTAGGTTCATTTGGCTGTTCGGGAGGTGCTTCTGGGTTCTCCTCTGGAACTGATGCCTCCCTCTCTACCTCATCACGTGCTATGCACACACGTCTAGGACCCCGTCCACGCTTGCGAGCTTGTCGCGTCAACGAAGGCATCCTAAGAGGAAAATAAGACAAAACAATTAATTTATTTCTTTTAGAATTAAATTCAATTAAATTAAAATTTTCATTTAACAAAATAATTTAAAATATTCCAAGGAGAAACGTAAGTGAGTAAGGCTCCTAGTGTGGAAACCTTGCTCTGATACCAAAATGTCATGCCCAAAATTTAGGGCAAAAACGGAACAATTTTTTTTTTTAAAACATACTTAAATTAATTAACAAGTTCACTCTCACGACAAACGTTAATGAAATTTCCATTATTAAATTCAAGCTAATTCTGATACGAACTAAGCGTCGATAAATTGTTTAATTTTAATTGTGGAAA
This sequence comes from Cryptomeria japonica, assembly GCF_030272615.1. Lineage (NCBI taxonomy): Eukaryota > Viridiplantae > Streptophyta > Pinopsida > Cupressales > Cupressaceae > Cryptomeria > Cryptomeria japonica. The sequence continues at coordinate 492,467,218 of NC_081414.1, forward strand.
ACTAATCGTTTTAATTTTATCTCCAAGAGATACTCAGTCATTAAGTTTATTAAATTAATCAAGCTAAAGGATATAGGAGAGAAAAATTAATTTATTCTCCAATATGACTATACAGTCTAATCAACCATTTATAAATTTCTCTTTATTATTTATTCCAAATAAAAAATCAGGGTTATATATATATATATATATATATATATATATATATATATTTGTATATACATATATATATATATTTATAATTTAAATACTTACCCAAAATTATGATCAAAATTCATATATATACCCATATATATATATATATGGATACATATATATATATATATATATTTTACTTATATGTTAAATATTTTAATTCTAATTCAAAAACCATTTTAACCTCCTAAATTTAATCCATTTTTCCCCCCAACCCTAATTAGGGTTCTAATTTTCTCACTTATAAAATATCTAAACTAATTAATATTTTTATTTTTAAAACCGAATTGCCCTAGCCCCATCCGGGCTAGGGTTTAACCCATGTATTTTTTTTTAACAGTCAAAATTCTTGCTGGGCCGAAGACCCCAAAGGCGGCCATGAATTTCTTTATTGCAGGTCACGGGAGGAAATGGAGGCGGGTTGGCCGCGTGCCACTGTGTGAGGGCACAGTGGGCGCCGCGACACCACTGTGTGCCCACACAGTGGGTGCCGCTAGCGGCTCCCCACTGTGTGGCCCCACAGTGGGAGCCGAAAGCGGCTCCACTGTGTGTGCACACAGTGGGCGCCGCGCAGCCCTCCACTGTGCTCCCCACTGTGTGGGCACACAGTGGGAGCCGAAAGCGGCTCCACTGTGTGTGCACATAGTGGGCGCCGCGCAGCCCTCCACTGTGCGTACACACAGTGGAGTCCCGCGAGGACCCAAAACAAAATTTAAAAAAAAAATTAAAAAAAAAAAAATATAATATATAAATATATATATATATATATATTTACTTAACTTTAATAATCATAGTTAAAAGGATGAAATTTATTTCAATATAAATATACATATATTTTTAAAAGAGAATTTACATGCAAATTTTTTTTTTAAAACTATTATATTAAAGGGAAAAACATTAAGTTTAATCAAAGGTATATATATATATATATATATATATATATATATATATATATATATATATATATATATATATATATATATATATATATATATATATATATATAATAAGCTTTCTAGATCAAAGCTAACTGAAAACAATTTTGAATACTTTTTTTAAAAAAAAGATACAATATACTTTTCTAGAATAAAAGGAATTTCATTGATTTTTTTCTCCTCTAATAAAATATTTCCATAAAACAACTTTTTTTTCATTAAAAATACTTAAAATCTTTCAACATCAATAAACTTCTATTTGCCACAAGTGAAATATAGATAAATTCTAAATGAAAATAATTCTCTTTCTTTTTTTTTTATAATTCAAAGAAGCTTTTGCATGCAACTCTAATTAACTTTTCTTTTTCTAAAAACCAGAAGTAGAAACAACAAGCTTTTCTTTTTAATAACATCTCTAAGATATTCTACCAAATTTTCAGGATGTTTCTCTGAATAGTCACAACAATAAAAACTTCAAGTCTACTTTCACAATTTACAACTTGCTTCTCTTTTCTATGAATGAGGCATATTTCTATAACAATTTTAAACAAACATCTACAACTGAATTTAAGAATCTTCAATAATAATCTTCAGTGTCTTTTTCATGATTCCTATTCTCATTCCTCTGAATTTCCTGCATAATAGAAAACACAAATATGACCACGGAGTGCTCACCTCCCAGCCTAGGCTAACTGGTAGCCACCCCCGAGCTTGGAGAACCAAATCCTAGATGGGTTACAAACAGGCAAACACATAGAAAGCAATGCATACAGATTCTTTTCAGACACATTCCCAACTTGGCTTTCACAGCACCACACTTTGGTGATGAACATTTTCAAAGGGTGGTAGTGGACCAATTACCCTGAGGAGAATCTGCAAGTATGAAATAAACAAGAAGCCACCTCATGGCACAATAAAATTATCAAGAATCTCAACCCCTTATTCCTTATGCCCCCCAAAGGCATTCTAGCCTTATATCCCTCCTTATGACCCCCATTGCACAAACAGGCCATGCAGCAAGGGTCACACAAAGATCCCTTGTGATCGCTCTCAAAAGAGAGTCTCTCACTCGAGGGCTGTCACTGCTACCACCCTCAAGATCCTCTTCTCTCCCAAGAGTAAGAGATCTTGAGAAAACTCTCAAAACACAACATTTTCATAAAGCAAAAATACCAAGAGATTTTCAAACATAAACTTTCAAGAACGCAAATTTCTTATACAAACAACTTCCATACATAAACAAGAAGAAGACATTACAAATAATAATTGAAACCAACCTTAATCTGCCCAAAGGTTATTATGATATCCGATGAAGAGCTGCCCAATCCACAAATCTTTTTCCTTCTACCCTTATTCAATTTCTCTATTCCATAACATTATTTTCTTTCCAAATTTCCTTCTGTCTCCAAAAATGGAGAGTGGGTGATTACCCTGCTATTCCCAAAAATCCTCCTTAAGAAGCTCACTCTCTGAGTTCTCACAGGATTCTAAAAAAAAACAAAAAGAAGAAAGAAGGCAAAATGCAAAAAGACTCTCCTTCCAAAAGGAAAAATCTTGATTTGATTTAACTTCAATTTTCAATTTTCGCTCAACTCAAAAAAGCCAATTTTTAAAGCGTTAAAAAGATCATTATAAAGTAGAAACTTGCCTAAAATTACCCCTAACCCCTAGGTATACCTTATGGGCTTTAGAAAACCCTATTAAACTACCCCTAGGTGTTCATTTAACCCATTTTAAACCCCTCTGAAGTTTATTTTCGGGTCAAACATAAGTTGACCACTCCAAATATTATATTCCCAAAGTATTTATGACAACACATTAATTTATTTAAGAAAACTATAATTAAACACTTTCCCACCAAGAGACAAAATAAAACATTTAAATTTAAATACACACGTGTCAAGTGACACAAATAAAACACTTTTACAAAAATAAAACATGAAATTGTCTCTTGAGGTTTTTACACAATAAATTTAAATAACACTTAACACTCATGCAGCATATACTGTTACAAATAAAATACAACACAAATGGGGTGTTGTCTCTCCAAATAGACAAACCCTGGCTTACGAACATACATAAGTCTAGGTTTGATTCTCCGTAATTTTCCATGGTCACATGGTAAATTTCCTGCACATCTCAATTTACACATTAGTACTTCCAAATATCCAAATATAATATAATTCAATAATATAACAATACACATCATTACTTGCATACAATTTTTATCTGCACAGATTGAATACATCTTTATCAAGCAAATTCACATAAGCAAATTTCATCCCAATTCACAAAAACTAACACATACATCATAGTTCTATGTTCAGAGTAAAGTCCTGCAAATTCAATAACGACATCTATCATTGCAATATCATTCTATCTAATAATCATGTAGTGTTCTATCTCATAAAGCATGTAAGTAAATCATCAAATCATAGCAATGTTATCCAAATCCTGAAATCATATAAGTTCTAAGTCTCAAAATGCATCAAAATAAAGTATCCATAATAGTCTAAAATATAAAATCCACTGAATGTCAGACTGAGTCGAGGTGAGGCCTCACAAAGTGAGCACAAGGCCTAGAGTTGAACCTTTGCTCTGATACCACATGTAATAACCCACCTTAATTAACCCAACATAATTGACCATTCTTTTTTTTTGTTTAATTTAATCATTGTGTTTGATTCAATTGCATACTTTGGGCATCCATCCGTTTGGATTAGGAATTCATCCATCCGGGATGAGCATCTAACCATACGGGTTAGGCATCGGTCCATACGGGACATAAGATTTCATCTATCTAATACGCGATAGGCATCTACCCATACGGGGTAGGCATCTATCCAATCGGGATAGGAGGTGCTCTGGCCAGAGGCTTAGACTCATCGGGACCATTCGGGTCCTGAGCCACTCACTAAGTACTACACTCTTCTAACAGAAGTGCACTGAGGTCGCCATCCTTAGGAGTAATTAAATAACATAATACAAGCTTGAATTCCGCCTTGGAATTTGGCTTAAAGCCTCAGGAAGTCAAGCGAATCCATACGAGATTCCTTCCAAGTATGCATTGAATTACTTTTTCCATTTTATTATACTTATCTTTCAAATTAGGATTCTTACTCAATCCTTCTTTTTACCAAGCCTAGACCCCACCCACGAACGCCTGATTACGAGGGACAACTCCATCCCAAGACTGCTTACATACCCGCTTCGGCACAGGATCAAGGCGTAAAGTATGTAGTTCTATTTTCTACTCTATGGTTTTATGTAAACTGATTAGTGGGTACGCAACCCTTTCTAGGGTCAATGTCCTAGAAAGTTTCTCCGCAGTTGCTACCCACGGTGGTAGCACTTAAACAAATGCTCAAGATGGCCTATTGTTTGTGGCCTAAAACAACTACATCCTAACACCTATCATAAGCGTCAGCCTTGACCAAATTGTCAATCACCAATATCTCTTCAAGATTAAATCAATTTCATAAAAGCATTTTACTTAATCAACCCTAAAGGGGGTTTACTATGGTTTAACTCAACGGATGTAAAATCATTTAAGGATTATCTTGTTAGATTATCAATCCAAGAGGGATTACCCACTCCTTGGATTTTAACCTCCAAGTGTCCCTTATTACTCCCCGACGATTTATAGGGACGATGCCACAGACATCGTTGATGCAACTTTATTAGGCGTTAAGTGCAGTAGTTCAACACAATGACATTACCCGTAAGTGTGACCCAGAGGCACCGTATATACCGAACGCTACTAGGTTTTAATTTTCCAACTTCCTTTGTTTAGTTTTCTAACTAAGAAGCTATGAAATCATCATGCTTGAAATTAATCACAAAATGAATGTACATAATTAGGCATTGCAAAGTTTAACTACTTCGATGGCAACCAAGGACCATTTGATAAAAAGAAATACCATTCTTCTACAACTAAACTAATTAATATATAATGATATGATAATGAAAATTATGAAAAAAACATGTAACTTGCATGAAGATAATGGAAATGTAACTTGCTCATCAATGAATGCAATTTAATATATAAGCAATATGCATGATGCAAAAATAGTGTCATTTACATACAAAATTAAGCAATGTTTACTTCTATCATGAGAATATTTAATTATAGAGTTACTAGTTCCAAATGAGTAATTATTTTATACTTTTGGAAATTTTGGATCGAATCATAATAATAAGACTTATTTGTTTTTAAGTGAGCCTAAAATCATCAATCAAGTAGTCCAATAAATCCTCAAAGGGATTGAGACAAAAATTTTAAGTTTCAAATCTTTTACACAATAATCCTAATTTTATTAACTTAAATTTTAACTAAAGCAATTATTAGCAATTACTTAAAATTTAACCCAAAGTAATTACTAAAATTCCAAATTGCAATTTAAAAGGAATAAATTAAAAAAAACTAACTATAAAAATAAAATAAGCGAATTGTTTATTTTAATAGTAAATTGGGGGGGTGGGGACCATGGGTCCCATCATCCCTGCGGTCCTGCATGAGTAGGCCCGCAGGGTTGAGGGGAAATCGCGGGCCCCTCCACTCCCCCTGCGGCCACAGCTGTGACAGTGACCGCAGGGGTAGTGGAGGGTACCACTGCCCCCGACGGTTACAATAACCGCCGCCCCTGCATGCCATCCGTTATTCATTCAAAATAATTTTTGAATACCGTGCTGTTGCTAATTTATATTCGCCTTGCAACAATTAATAAATTTTAACGTTTGAAATAAATTATATATATATATGTATGTATATTTATATACATGAGGATTACATTTCTAGATTATTAAATTACATAAAAGAAGAGTATATAACAGGTATGTGTATATATAAAAAGAAAACATTAATGTAAGAGTGAGAATAACAATTTAATCCTAGGGACAAAAATATAACAGACAAATAATTTGCTCCAGCGATGCATAGATTATCAGAGAAATAGGAAGATGTTATACTGAGAATACAAAGTTCACACAGAGGGATTTATATTCTATTTCTCAATTAATGTTCAGAGAGGGGGATTTATTTCTTCATTCACAGAGAGATTTATTTCTTCACTCACTGAGAGATTTATTTCTTCACACAGAGAGATTTATTTATTCATTCACAGAGAGAGAGATTTATTTATTTTTATATTCAATATCATCTCTAGTTTTCAAGAGAAAACATAAAAGCAAAAAATCTGATTTTCTACCTTTTAAATAGATCAAATAAAATATGCAAGAGAAATCTGCAATTGTATTTAAAAAGAGAAAGAATTATATCACTGCATTTCTTTAAGGAAACAAAATAGATTTTCTTCCTATCTAGCAATTACGAAATGATTTCTTCCAGAAAACTATATTCAACGAAAGAATCTAGAAAATATATGTTTTTTGATAATACAAATTCCTCATATGACAAAATGAGAGAACTTGGTTTACTGAAGCTTGATGTTGAATCCTCTAGCTATCCTTTTGATCCTTCCTTGCAACTTGAGAGAAATCCTTCAAAAAACAACTTAAAAATCCTACGACGAAAATGAGACTACCAAAGAAGATCCTACTACTAAAACTTGGGAAATTTCCTTCAAAACATATTCAACTCCCTTCTTTGAAACTTGCATACAATTTTATAAGAAAAATACCTCAATTCCACTATCTAGAGAATTTAATTAAAAAAAGAGATTCTTTTCCAATATTGGACTCATGCAAATTGATTAAACTTAGTGGGGGAGTTACATGCAAGGTGGTGGAGATTCCTCTAGAAGCTTCTTATTCTTCCTACAACATGTGCCATAATTGGGAGTGGAAAATAAATAAATAAAAATAATGCCTTTTGAATTATATTCTCCAAGTGTGTGTGTGTGTGTGTTCATTTTATTCTTTTATAACATTTATTCAATCATTTTAAGTAGTTTAACCAAAAACATAATAGAATTGTATTTAAATCAAAAAGTGATAAAGGAGGGTTGTGACAAATGACATCAAAAATATATTGCAAGACTAAAATGAGCAGATGAATTGGATCAACAAGAGTTTCATTCAAGAGCAGGATGAGTGGGCTTATCAAGCCTATCTTCATTAGTAGGAGGAGTTGGATTTTCAAGCCCAACTTCATAGGTGAGAATTGGAGGCACAAGGTAGGTTGTTTGCAAATTTTTTTGCAAGAGAGTTAGTTGCACAAAAAGAGAGATATGAGGAGAAACTTGCAAAGTTAGAGGCACAACCAATTTGTCCTTCTTAATTGCAAGAATATATACTTCAACAATAAGTTCACCCACCAATTACCTTTCCAAACCCATTCTTTGGTAAAGATATTCATGTGTTCAACACCATATGCTTCATGCAAGATGAGCCCATTCTTTATCAAGTTCAACCTATAATCCTTGAAGAGTAGCCTCTTGAAGAACCTATTTGCCTTCTAATAGCCCAAAAATATTCATAAGCTGATCTAGTGGGTCCTATTATATCCCATGAGAGTTGTTATATTGAGCATAGAAAGTTGGAACATCAAGGTAAAGAGAAAGAAAATGATGATCAACATGAAATTTTGTTTGATTTGTTCAATGAACTTTCTCTTTTTGTTGAAGAAGAGGAGGTTGTACCATGTTCAATACCAGCAAATCGGTTGGGACATCAAGATAAGGGTGTAAAGGAAGGTAATGATGTTGAATTTTTTAATTTCTTAATTGATGAACTTTCTTGTTTCAGTGACTAGGATGAATAAAGAATATCCATATCAATGCCAAATAAAGCTCATGAGCAATATGAAGGAGAGAATGATGATACTTATGTGCAAGAGGTTGTTTTGCAAGTTGACCAAATTCTCAAATCAGAGCCTATACTTCAAGAGGACATTGTTGATGATTCATCAAGCCTTGAAGGAAGATGTAATGAAGTCAAGAGAAATTCTCTTATACATAAAACTAAAGAAGAGATAGAGGAAGACTTCTTTTGGGATGATTTGGAGAGATTTTTTTCAAATATGGAGAATAAAACAACACCTTATAGGAGGCAATTCATGAACAACAAGAGAAGGATGATCAAGAAACCATGGTTCCTCTCAAACGACATGAGCCAATTCATTCCAAGAAAGAAAATATGGTTGAAAAAGTAGTTTGTCAGCTTGAGACTAGCAAGTAGAGTTCAAGTTTCATTCACACAACAGGGTGTCTTGTAAGGCATCTAGTCCATTCGGAGGCCAAGAAGACAACACAAGACAAGATTACATCCAATCACAAAGCATCAACAAAAGGTCATCATTCTCAGCTTGCCTATGCCCTTTTAGGAAGTAGTATGTGTGAGAAAAATAAAGAGGTAAACCATGTTGTATTCATTCTTGGAGAATTATTGCAGCATTGCGAGAATCACCTCTTCATTCTTTATCTTTTCTCAACTATTTATAAGATTTTGAAGCATTCCAAATTGGGAAGAAAAGGGTGTTATTTTAAAAAACCAATGAATGGTTTTATTTGAGTCATCATATTGTCTTTAGTTTAGGACTAGGTTAAGTCATGTCATTCTTTTAAGTGCTAATGCACATGTTTTCATTCAGTTTAGTCTTTCCCTTCCCTAATTTTTGATACACAAGTTTGTAGGTTAGTTTCCAGTTTTCTTGTTGTTGTTCAATGCTTCTTATAGCAAGGTTGCAAGTCAAATTTGATTTTGTTTCAAGCCCACATACTGACTACTATGCCCAATGGATGCTAAGGTTACTGGTTCTTCATGTTTAGTTGGAAAACACCCTTGAGAGGTCACCATAATGTTACCTATTTTTTCACACTTTTAGGCTCAAAATGGTTATTCAAAATCTAGATCAAACAAAAGGTTTAGGAGGTTTAATATATTAGGAGTCAAAAGTTTCTCCTATTTCTTCGACTAGTGTTGTCAAGTGAGTTAAATACAATGATGTTTATTGTTTTACATTTAAGACTCCAAAAAGATTCAAAAGGATAATACTCATGTTGAATTGAATCAATTTGGAGGGAAAAAAAATTTCATTGTTTCAACTAACCATGAGTTATGGAACTAACTGAAGTTGCTCCAAGATCAAGCTCCTACATAGAAGGATGGGAATCCCCAGTTTTTTTGGGTTACATATCATAGTTCATGGCAACCAGTATGGTTTGGATCTCTAACAAAGGCTAGATGATCAAATATATGTGTGTCATCACATGTTTACCTTCATTACATCTGTCAAAGATGATCCCGCTCAATGTAATTTTAGTTTTCAAGAGGCATGCACATGTTGTTTTAGGAATTATTTAGGTAGAATGAACTTCAATGATGGTGGAAAGATCATTGCAAATCATGCATATTGTTATCATCAAGCAATGCATGAACAAGTCTGCATATCTCAACAAAAGCCTTCTTATTGTCACTTACAAGTAAAATAATGGTTTGCCTACATTTGAAGAGTTTTCCTTACTGTTCTTTCTTCTTTTGTTCCTAAATTAAAGGTCATAAAAAATATAGTTCATTAAGGACTTTTGAAAAAAAGATAGTGGGGAAGATACACTAATGATCAACTTTAGAAAAAGACAAGTAGCAGCCTCAAAGAATCATTCCTAGCCATCGAAGAACATCCAATCAAAGGACACAATGATATTATGAATGGAAAACTAAGATCATGCATAGTATAACAGTCAAAGAAAAAATATTGCATGTCTCATCAATGATACTAGATATGAAGGGGGTTTCATAAGTCAAAGACAAATAAGCTACAACCAAAGAATGAAGGTTGATTGAAAGGCACAAGCTAGAATGGAAGCACTGCTTTGCAGATTGAAGAAAGATCAAATAAAAGAGACTTGAAAGGTCCATGAAAATAAATTGGTAACAACAGTTTGAAGGGGTATTGTAAAACCACCTATAATGATCATAATTCATTAACAAAAGTTTAATAAGGTTAGAGCAGTGAATGACAGTCATACCATTAAGAAGAAAGGGATAAAGATAGATAATCACCACGTGTTTAAGCAGTCATCACAAGATCATAGAGAAAACAACAAACACAAGACATTCAAACCAAGAACAATCCTATCACACTCTTGGTCAGATAGTCCATAACAACATCATCTCCTAAGAGACTAAATAATAGCAAGGAGACAATTCTTTTCAAAGAATGGTCTTTACAAGAATTCTAAAGACTGAGTAAGATGTTTAAATTCCATGATAGTCAATAAGATTCCTCATAGCCCTATAAACAAAAGGAGGGAAAATCACAAGCAAAGACAATCATTGTTTTAGATAGAATAAGGAAAGTCTTCACCAATGATGCAGTCAATGAAGTAAGGGATAATATTGTTTTAGAAGGCATGCTATGACAATGAAAAAGATAGTCACAATTAGCACAAAGAGATGGTAAGAGACAATAAGTATTGGAGACAACCCTGAGACTAAAGAGATTATACCTAGATGTATCATCTCTCACTCAAAGACAAATATTCTTGTGCAATATTGGAGAAAGAAAAGTCCCATTCCACTAATAAGGAAGGAGAATTTGTAGTCCTTGGGGTATATTTCAGTCATAGAGATTCAAAATGGAGACATTTAGTGAATGAAGCTAGCCAGATTTTGATTGTTCCAAAGGAAAAAGGACAATAAAAAAAGTATTTAACAATCTTAAGATCAAAGAAAGTTAAATATCTTCTTGCAAAAGTAATGAATGAAGGCATGATTGTAGTCATTATGGTCAAGAGCATTCATTTGATAATGAAGAAAATGTGGAGTTATATATAATCTAGTTCATGCATTGATAGAGCTAGGTATACAATAAAATGAAGGAAAACCACCTTCAAAAGGGCATTTACAACTTAAATATCACTATACAAAGAAGCCACATACTTTGTCAACAAGTCACAGAAGCAAGATAAAGGATATCATATTGTATATAAAGACAATAAGCTAAATCTTAGAGATGGAAAAATAAAAGGTTGACATCATGACACTAGTTTGGATAGGAATTTGAATTTATATTCACTAAGGCCTTAAAAAATATCTCAAATAATAGCCATGTATGACATTCTCAAATATAATGCACTAATACAAAATGTAGTCACAATTTCAATCATAACCCAAAGAACAACATCAAAGGCTTTGAAAGGTCTGTGGAAAAGGTTTGAATATGATAGAAACCTTTGTGAAGGTACACCCTCAACACAAACAATCCATTTAACAAGGGACAAATAAATCTCTCAACAATAGTCATCATGAAAACAAGGGAGCATTGTCAACATCTTAGTCCAAGCTTGGAGTCACATTGAAGATCAGCATTTTATCTTTGTCAAAAAGATATGATCAATTATTTTAGCATGATTGCATAAAAAAGGATTCAAAATCCTTATGAAGTCAAATGCAAATTAATGTTGCATTCTTAATAGCCACTATTACAAATAATTCACAATCAACACACTAGAGAGAAGAACATAACACAAAGGGGACAATGTGATTGAAAAAGATAGTCATCAATTTTGAATGGAATATTAGTTTAATAGTCTTGAGTTACGAAAACCATCAAAGATGATAGTGCTTAGAAGAAATAGACCTCAAAGGACCAATTGCAAATAAATAAGTAATAAAAAAAAATCCTAGCACAAAATGCATGCCTTAGATTGTGACAATGTATCATACAATTAGGAAAGCAGTTACAACAGTATAAATCAGAGACAACAAAGACCAATGATAGAAATGCATAAGACAGTCTAGTCAAAAGATTTATAGAGCCTCAAAAGCATGACAATTTACTCAAAAGGCACAAGGGTGTGGAGATTAAACAATGACAATATACAAAGGGATCAAGAGTAGTAAAGGCAATAGATATGACAATCAAATCAAGGACAATGAACTTTAGGTTTGTAAATTCATGACACATCTGGAATAGAAAATCATGAAGATAAGGATTACAATGATGATGAAGGCATTCTTAGATATCATAACAATGCAAAGATACAAAATTTAGAGCAGATCAAGATAAGGATAAAAGGGCATAAATATTAGAAGATGATAAGAAAATCTCAAGTCATGTGGTAGTTTAAATCCTCAAAGGAACTCTACACTTTATAAGGCTAAGTGAACTTTAAGTTCAATACAAGCTTCTATTCATACAACAAGTTGAAGATATCACCTAAATAAGAGGATCTTGAGAGAAAATATAATGGTTTACCCTCAGTTCAACATCCCCTCATGGGTTATGCATCAATCAAGGAGAATTTTGAGGCCACAAGAAGCTAGTTTACATAAGTTTGAACACATATTTTTGGGGCTTTTCAAAAGTGCATGAAATAAGAAGCCTTCTTCATGCAACTCAAGCAACAATATAGGAGGCCATCAATCAGTTGGAGTGGCTTTCAAGGAGGTCTTTTAGTTCTCCTTGGTTTCTTCTTTCATTTGGAGTTAAATCCTTTTTTCTATAAGGCATCCTTGGTCTTTTTTTTCTCAGTAGTTATTTTCTTCTTGGATTTTGCACTCAACACACCAAAAGATATTATAGCTCTTATAAAGCATTTTCAATTTGTAGCAACATTCCTTTCCTCTTGAATAAAGAACAATTTTCCTTCCCATTTCTTCTTGTTTTCTATGATGTCTGGATGTTTTTTTGATGCAATTTTTATGATTCAATTCTGAATCCTTAAGTTTTGTCTCATTCAAGCAAGGTTAGAGTAACAAATTTCATTATTATTACAGGTCATGGGTTATGTCATTAGATTTTAAAGGATTGGAATTGTGAGAATATTTGATTTTCCTTTAGACAAACATTGAAACCGTCTTTCATATGTAATATTGATGCAATAGATGATTCAATTGAGTTGTGGTAGATAAAATCTTTTGATTTGAAACTGACTGTAAATTAAAGCAGCTGATTATGTTTAATTATTTATTTGGTGCATCACCTCCTAGAATAAATCCTTGGGAGCCAAATTGGTTTGGAAGATGTATAAGGACCCTCATCTTAAGTGCATTCATATCATGCAAGAAAAATATTTTGAGGATGGAAGTCCTAGTGGCATTTTCAAATCCACAAATCCACCTAAAGGGTCTAGAGTATGGAACTTTATGTTGAAAACTAGGGATATCATAACTGAAAATCTATCTTGGCACATTGCTGATGGTAGAAGTGCATTATTTTGGGAGGAATCATGGGTGAATTATGCATTCATCACATCTCTAATCAATTTTGATAGGATTAGAAATGTATTGGAGAAAGAATGGGGGCTCTACATGATAGAGATTATGTCAAGTTTGTCAGTGTTGAGTCCTCTTTGGGATGGAGGTGGAAATCTCTCAAGAAGATTCCTCTTTAGGGAGAGGATGTAAGATAATTAAAATAATTGAAGAGCATAATATTAGCATTCCACAATGGCTAGGAAAAACTTGTTTGGGTGGGAGATAATCTGGTAGATAAAACTCTAAGGATGGATATAGTGCTATTATCAAAAAACAACAATTTCAACAATCAGACATTCCAATTAAGTTGTGTTGGAAAAAATGTGTCCTCCTAAAGCAGGTATTTTTTCATGGGCATCTTTGCAAGGTAGAATACTCATAGTAAAGTGGCTCAAAAAATTGGTTTTGAAGGTCCATCAAGATGTGACCTTTGTGAACAAGATGAGAAATCAGTCAATCACATTTTACACCCCTTTTCGTAGAAATGTTGGAGGTGGTTATGTGCAAAATTAGGGTGGATTAAAACTCTTCCCAATGATATTATGAGTCCATTCAAATGCTGGCCATGACTGAATAAGAATTGTTTGTATGGTTGCATTTAGGTTGTAGGCCCTTCTCTAGTTTTGTAGGAAATTTGGAAAGAGAGAAACCACATAATATTTAGGGACAAAAATATGGAGTGGGGTTATTTTATTAATAAATTAGAGGCAACGATTATGGAAGTGGTCAATTACAGGATTGAAGAGAATCCAATTAAGGATCCTCAATTCTCTAATTGGGATGGGATAATTAGGGGTCGGTGGAATGGTTTAAGGATATTGCCTTTCTTTGGAAAGGTGGGCAAAAAAGAAAAAATGATAGGGAGAATAGTGTGTGGTATCTCTTGAAAGATGGATGGTATAAGTTAAATTTTGATGGATCCTCTTAGGGAAACATCAGGGTTTTAGGGGCAGGATGTATGATTTATCATTGGGATGGATTGATGGTGGCCAAATTGTCTAAGATGCTGGAGGAGGATACTAATAATATGGCAGATAACAAAGAACTCACAAAGGGGTTACTTTTTTCAATACATCTTAGGATCAAGAAAATCAAAATTGAAGGGGAGTCAACAGTGGTGGTAAATGCACTTAGGATTGGTTTCACCCCAAATTGGAAACTCAATACCTTTTTAGGTAGAGTTTTATAGTTCCTCAAAACTATACCAAGCTAAATATATGCAACTGAGAATTACAACATTGAATTTAAAAATTAATACTTGAGTACTGAGAATTACAACATTGAATCTTAAAATTAACACTTGAGAATTTAGCTAGCATTTTTTGTTTGAAATAAAAGAAATGAAATTATCTAGAAAGTATAAATAACACTTATTCAAGATTGGTTTACATAAGCATAAAAAAATAAGAAACATAATTGATAAATTTACTAAACAAAAGATACAAGAGAGGTTTAGTGTTTATAGCTTCTTGGATACAACTTGAACCTTTAGATAATATTTACAACCCTGATAAGAGGGAAAGTATCATTAGGGTTGTTTTTTGCCCAAATACAAACTTAATTGTCCTCTGTGCCACTTCCAATTGGAAAGGCCCAACTCTTTGCGAGTAATGAATAGATGTTGGATCTAATGCCATCTAAGATCATTTTTTGACCCTACACAACCCAGTCGATCACACACTATAGGTAACTCCTAACTAGTATGACCTTTGATTGGATTGCATATCTGGACCAAATGAACTGACTAATTCATACACTTTGTAACGTCACCTTGGCCAAAGGTTTTAATAAATTGCAACATGATAATGCATGTAGTCACTATTCTTCACCCTACTTGGCTAGACCAAAACAAGTGAAGATTTCCTAGCCATTAAGTCTATCTCTTATGCTAACTACATAATGATTCCTTTGAAGCTTACTAGGCTTACTCATGTGTTTAGACTCAAAAGAAAACATATTGGTCAAAATAAGCTCATGGTTTATTTTCTTTCTTATGGATTAACCTTTCATTTGTTTAACTACTTGGTTGAATTTATCTGTTGATTCCATGCTTGTGTTCACGAGCTAGCATCCTACTCTCTCATATTCACAGGTATGAAATCTCAGCTTGATAAGTATGTTGAATTATCTATTCCTCATAATTATATTTCAAATTCCTCATCAGGTTGAAGTAATTTTCAACTTGGAAAAGTTTTGGGTAATTACAACTTTGCAACAATCATACATTTGTATGCTAATTATTTCAATTAAAGAATTTCATAGGTGAAATTTGATTATTTATTGAACTATTCCAAGTAGAATTTTGTCAAGCATGTCTCTATCTCTAACCAAGCTATGTTTTACAACTCTGATTTAACTCTGTTATTGGCTTCTTCTATAAGCTGTGGTATTTTTTGAGCAAGATGATTCTCGTATTCAATGTTTCCCATTCTAAATTAGCAAGGTATTTGTTCCTGTGTAGGAGAAAAAGCGAGACTAGGCTAACATGTCCTAATCCTACCTTTTGACACACATTGTGGAATACGAAAGAGCCTAGAGGTATCACACAATTGGCTACTTCTTTTTGTGAAAGAGAGAGCCACCGACTACCTATTAGGGTTTCTATTCCTTTGTTGTAATTGAAAGATAAAATGATGCAACTTCAATCCCAAAATGCAAGCATGAACTAATAACAAGATTGCAGAATTGAAGTTAAATAATGGAAAGCTGTAAACACCAGGACAAGACAAGAATGCAGCTGCATACCCGGAGTTAAAATCTGAGTGGAAATGTTCAGGATGGGGGCGTGGGCGCCACTGTCCTGATTCTGCTCCTGAAACTGCACCTGAAACTGCTATTTTACAACCTGGAAAACAGTCAGAAATGCTGTCTGACAGAAGGACCAGGGCACCCAGCGCCCCTATCCCAGGGACCAGGGTGCCTAGCGCCCCTATCCTGGTAGGACCAAGGCGCCCCACACCCCTGTCCTGGTATTTTTCTCTGAAATTTGGTGTGAAGTTCAGTCTCCATCTGCTTCTGTCAGATTTGCAACTTGCAGCGTCGTCTAAATCCTGAAACCTGCACTTATATCTGAAAAGGTATGGTGGGCGGCTATATAGGGTTTTGCCTTAGTCAAACCCCCGCTTTGGTGATTTCCACCTCCACGAATAGCCAAGTTGTATTGTAAAATTAGTGTGTGTGCAAGATCCTAAAATGCAAGTAAGCAAACTAGAGCAACCTAGAAAGTAAACCCTAATTGTTTGTAAATGATAATGTAAATGCTCCAAATCAAGATGCAAAGAGATCTAAAGCATGAATACAAGTGATATAATGAGGTTTATGCAAAGACATGAAAACAACATGAAATCATACCCAACCCCAAGGGAGGGGTACAAGCCAATCTTCAGTCGGTGATCCCTTATTGCTCTTCAATGCCTTCAAAGCCCTAAATGGATGAATGAAATTGATGAATGCTTGATGGATGGATGTTGAATGTTGTTGAAGTCTTCAAAGATCTTCTCTTTCGCTGCATAGAAGGTCCCTGAAACCCAAAATTCCCAATCCTTTCAAATGAAGAAAGAGAGCTCTTATATACGAAACCCTAGGTCTTAATTTCAACTTTTGGCCAACCTAGAGATTGAATCTCCTGCCAATTTCTTGGGGTTAAGCTTTATTTTATGATTGGATTGCACTCCTAAAATTTTGGGGAAAATGTCCGGGACCATGTGCACTCCGGGCGCCATGGTCCCGACAACTTTTCACCAAATTTTCAGGGCCGTCGGATATGATGATTTTAGAGAGAATCACGAAGTTACAGGTGATTTCGAGATGTTTTGACCCCCGAAATCAAGCCCCCAAGTTCAAAATAGGACCTAATTAGGGTTTTTGATTAAATGATGTATTGGAGGAATAAAATGAAAGGGGCACACTTTAATGAAAGGGCCCGACTTTATGATGTGGAAGATGATGAAGTAGAACCTTAGACCTAATTAATTTGATTAATTAAGTGCTAAAGGGGAAATGCAATGCAAAATGCAAAATGCGCCAAGGCGAGTGCTAACTAGGTGTGAAATTGTACTGCTTTAGCAAGTGCGTACAATTTACGACGTTACATTTAGCCCCCACTTTAGCGGTCATATAAGTAGTACGTGCATATGCAAGCTAAAGTACAGGGAAGTAAACATTATTTGAAAAAGGATATATCCATAAGTCCGTCGAACAAAGCCCCCAGCGGTATCTGTAGTACACAGTTAGGAACCGCACCCTACAAAACACACGTTAGATCACAAAATCACCTAATGCTTACTAAGGAAAGTGATGAAATTTGCGAGTAGCTATATGCCTCCCCTATTTCGGCTTGCTTATTAAGGAGGTGAAATAGGAAAGCATGTTTACTTACGACAAATTGTGTGAGAGATTATTGATGAGAGATGATCACTAAAGAGGCTTCATCAGAGCACATTTTGGAACATCAAGGGAGTAAGGGAACAAAAATACGATTCTTACGCAACAAACGGTTCGAAAATCGCATCTCCCAAACCCAAGTTATGATGAAATGAGTGATAGAGGAAAATTAGGGTTTTGAAACCAAAATGAAAATATATACCTTGAAAGTGACTATTGCATTTGTCACTTTGTTGATTTCTAAGTATTGTTCATTGCAGCGGAGCCCACATAGCCATCATCATGCCTTCACGATGACCGGAGTGTCCCACGAGGATGGAGATCATGCGACAGGCCGTGATCGGCGATGAGCCACTGGACGAGGTGAGTTGACTGAACTTTGACTTTGACTTTCTGCATTTCTGTGGACTTTGAGTTTCTGTGATTGAATGCGGGCCCTGGAATCTGACCCTGGGTCCCACCCAGGGTGCCATGGTCCTATCAAGGCACCATGGTCCTTGAAGGGTGCCATGGTCCTTTCAGGGCGCCATGGTCCCTGAAGGGCGCCATGGTCCTCTCAGGGCGCCATGGTCCCCTCAAGGCGTCATGGTCCTCTCAAGGCACCATAGTCCCTGAAGGGCACCATGGTCCCAATCAAGACTTGGCAAGGGTTAGCTTTCGATGTTCGACAGTTTTTGTTTTTGGCATAGATGATTTTGATGATTGAGTACTGATGACACTGATGTTTTTGTATTGCAGGGTCTCCCATACATGAGAGAGCACATGACGAGGCAGATTCTTCGCAGTTTGTGAGATCAGATTCCCTGGCTGACTCAGGTAGAGAGAGATACATTATCTATAGTAGGTTTGTGGTATATGATCCTTATGTTGGCCATTCGATTCCATCTTGCGATGCTGATGGCATTTCTGGAGCGATGGGATCCTGACGCATGTACATTCTAGCTCCTAGTAGGAGAGATGATGGTTACACTTGAGGATGTGTACCGCATACTTTGCCTACCTATCAGAGGAGCTACCATGACATACGCGACCGATCGGTCAGCGGAGGACCATCAGAGGGAGCAGGTATACTGCATAGGGAGAGTCATGCCGAGTGAGACGAGAGGTCGCATCATGGTCAGTTGGCTCTTACATCCTACAGGAGAGGTGCCCCTCATGAGACGTCTTATGATTGCCATCATTGCACTAGCCGTCTGCCCTAATGGGTGAGGTATGCACATGCATGGGGGTCTCACATGGTGCATCAGGGCTATGGAGAGACATAGGAGAGTATATGCCTGGGGTCGGCGTATGCTTGCACATCTCTATCACGACCTCGAGGAGTATGTTTTTGGACAGGGTTGTAGCTTGATGACATGCACACTTCTGCAGGTGTGGATATTTGAGCACTTTACATGCATCAGGCCTGTCGGCTATCCGATGAGTGTGGCTAGCGAGCGACCTAGGGTGTTTGCTTATCCACTTACCAGTGAGTGGAGATTTGGGGATCTACTATATTGGAGAGTGGCATTCGATAGATTGACAGCTGAGGTGACAGTATGGAGACCATATCTGCGGATGCACAGATGGGATGGAATGGAGAGGCAGCTAGCATGCTTACAGAGGAACCGCCTACTGAGAGGATGATACCCACATATCATAGTCCCATTCTACTTTGATTGAGTACAGAGGCAGTTTGGGCTAGAGCAGTGTGTTCCAGCCGATGTACCCATCTACACTCGACACTCACGAGTCCTTCCCAGACCCAGAGCAGTAGTGAGACCTACAACAGATGATATCGAGATCATAGATATAGAGGGGTCCGATCAGGATGTGGTCACTGATTATGCCGCAGAGCTCGGAGCATAGCGCAGGTATCTCTCATGGTTTGTGAGGACATACCCGGGGCCTATCTTTCCACCAGATTACCCGACAGGCCATCCAGGTCCATGGAGACATGGAGACCAAGATGAGGATCAGGGATTCAGATTAGAGGAGCTAGAGGAGGGAGAGGGTCATGAGGAGGCAGGAGATCCTGATCCACCCATAGGAGATCAACCTAGTGTCGAGGAGGAGGAGGATAGAGATGATGAGGAGGAGTCAGATGCAGCTCCCCACCATTCAGGAGATGATACCATAGCCTTGGATCCTCCTCTTATTCCCCAAAAGGGGGAACACGAGGCGATTTGAAGACCTATACCCATCGTGCATAGATCATTTGAGCGTGGGGAGCCTAGTAGTTCCTAGTCACAGATGCTACCATATCACGATCCCTACTCGCGCGAGGGAGATCCAGGTATAGTAGGTTTATATTGATTGATTAATGTTTTGATGACATAGAATGGTACTAATACAAAATTTGTTCTACTACTACAGCTAATGTGCAGGAGTGGTGTTCCTTGATCTAGCAAGCAGTGACAGATATTTCCATGATGGCACAGATCCCTAGTTCCTCACAGGTTGCTTATAGGCCTCAAGGGAACGCGGGTCGGCATGATGACTTGTTTTCCCCATTTCAAATACAAGTGGAAATATGGAGGGAGAGAGAGAGAGTTCTATTAGAGGACCTTCAGTGGGCACAGCGTGACCTAGTAGCAGCTCAGGCCGAGGCTACCTCGTATCGCGCGATCCTTATGGATAGGGATCGTAGGAGTTCCTCTCAGAGTCATTCACGGTCTATATCACGCTATACACCTATGGGTCCACCTTCACGGCCGGATCAGGAGGGAGCGTCTGGTCGTCACTCTCCAGCCACTAGCCCTAGGGATAGAAGATGATCTCATGATGTAGGATAGGTCGCATTTTGGATGTATAGTGACCTACTTTTGTATATGAACACACGATTCACATATATATATATATATATATATATATATATATATATATATATATATATATATATATATGCATGCTTCTCTTTGTCTCAAATGTGTTATCTTTAATGCCTAAAACAATGTATATTTTGATTAAAGTTAATACATTTGGCAGATGTACATGTATGATCCGAATTTAATTTCCATGTGATTGATTTTTCAATGCTCCATGATTAAATTGATACATGTGTGACTTAATTAAAATATTTAATCAAGTACTACATTGATGATAGGGAAGAAATATGTGTTAAGCCTAAGAATCATATAAGTAATGTGATTTAATTTAAACACAGCATGATACAATTCTACTTAACACATAAAGACATTGTATAATATGCCAGCATAATGAAAATGTAAATCTTTTGCAATTTACATAGATGAATTCAAGACAAACCATAGAGTAAAGAAACACGCTTGTGAGGAACAAAGCAATATAGATTAAACAAAACATCATTTAATTCTATTTGCTCTAACAAAGATATGCTAACCTATTATCCAATTTCGAAGAACTACAAAGAAGATAGATGAAATGAAAGATAAGGAATGAGGAATTAAGCAAAGTATCTACGCAAGTGCATAGCATTTATAGGTTCTTTAAGAGGCGTACCATCTACACCCACTATTTTATAAGCACCTGATCCATAATTTTCAATAACAATATACGGTCCAAGCCAATTAGGACTAAATTTTCCCTTTTCTTCAGGTAAGGCATTCACATTGCGCTGATTCTCATAGAGAACTAAGTCACCTACTGAGAAAGAACATTGAATAACCTTATCATTATAGCTTCATTGTAGAGTTTTGTGATACGCTTGAATATGCTCAAGAGCATTTATACGCTGTTCATCAAGCATCTCAAGTTGTTGAAGTCTTTGTTCTCTATAAGAGTCATCATCTACTATACCTTTGAGAGAAACTCTAAGTGATGGAATCTCTAATTCTAAAGGCATAATAGCATCAGCACCATAAACAAGATTATAAGGGGTGGTTCCTGTAGCAATTCGTACACTCGTTTGGTAGGCCCAAAGAGCATAAATTAGCTGAGTACTCCAATCCTTACCATGCTTATTCACGGTTTTGTGAAGAATTTGTTCAATTATCTTATTGGATGATTCGGCTTGACCATTTGATTGAGGATAGTATGGTGTAGAAAATCGATGTTTGATATGATATTTCTCGAGGAATTTCTTCACGTCCTTGTTCTTAAATGATGTCCCATTATCGAAGATTATAGTGGAAGGTATCCCGAATCGAGAAATAATGTTTTCTAGAAGAAATCGACAAATCACTTCAGCAATAGTAGAGCGAAGGGGAACAACTTCTACCCACTTTGTAAAGTAATTTGTTGTGGTTATAATGAAAGTATGTCCTTGAGATGAAGGAGGAGAGATTTTACCAATGAGATCCAACCCCCATGCAGAGAAAGGCCAAGAAGCTACATGAGAATGAAGTTCTTGGGCAGGAGCATGAATCAGATTATTGTGTTGTTGACATTGATGACATTTCTTAACAAATGAAAAAGAATCCTTCTGCATAGTTTGCCAATAATATCCTATACGAAGCAACCTTTGAACCAAGGATTTGCCTCCAAAATGCCCCCCACAGGCACCTGAATGTGCCTCTTCAAGAGCAATAGGGATTTCTGATTTGTTAAGACAACGAAGGAGAAGACCGTTATAACCCCTTCGGTAAAGAACATTAGAAAGAATGATAAATCTAGCGGACAGCTTGCAAATTCTAGCCCTAGTGTTCCTATTGGCGGAATCAGGAAAGGTACCATCGGTCAAGTATCTTATGATATGCGAATACCATTCATCTGAGTCTATAAAGTCACAGCATGTCACCAGGCTAGAATCATCTACAATAGCTGGAGAAATAAGGTTGTAAATAACAAATTTAAGATCAACCACAGGGTCCTCTAAAGATACCAGAGAAGCCACACATGCCATTGCGTCTGCATGTCGATTATCTTTTCGAGGAACAGGTTCCATGGTATAAGAATCGAATTTTTGTAACAAAGAGATAGCAAGGTCTTTATATTGTGATAATTTGTCTTATTTTGCTTGATACAGTCCTGTTACTTGTCTTATAATCAATTGAGAATCTCCATAAATATGTATGTGCTTTACATTCAAAGCCAAGGCTGCCTTTATTCCTGCTATAAGAGCCTCATACTCAGCAATGTTATTGGTGCATAGGAAATTGAGACGATAAGATAAGGGAATGGATTTCTTTGTAGGAGAAATCAGAACAACACCTGCCCCCGATCCCGTACGACACTTAGAACCATCAAAGTACAACTCCCAAGTTTCATCTTTCTCTGTACAAAGAATGAAGTCGTCAGGAAAAGACTCAGGGTTAGGGAAGGAGAAAGGTGAAGGGGCCTCAACTAAGTGATTAGTCAATGCTTGCCCTTTAATTGCTCTTTGTGAAACAAATTTAAGGTCAAATTCAGTTAACATCATAACCCACTTAGCTAGGCATCCTGATAAATCAGTTTTAGAGAAAAGATGCTTCAAAGGATCAAACTTTAGCATGACGCGGACTTCTGAATTTAAAAGATAATGTCTCAATTTCTGAGTCGCAAACACCAAGGCCAAGCATTGTCTTTCTATCGCAGAATATCGGGTCTCATAATCAAGTAAGGTTCGACTTATGTAATAAACTAGACACTCCTTACCATCTTTATCATGTTGTGCCAATAATGTTGCAAGAGCATGAGAGGAAGCAACTGTATAAAGAAGAAAGGGCTTAGAAGGTTCGGCGGGTTGAAGGATAGGAGGATTAGCCAAATATACTTTTAAATCTTCAAATGCTTGCTGACAATCTTTGTTCCATTGAAAAGTGATATTCTTTTTGAGAAGTTGAGTAAAAGGAAAAGTACGATCCACAAGTTGAGATACGAACCTACGAATAGCTTGAATCTTTCCTTGTAAGCTTTTGAGTTGAGACACATTTCTAGGAGGTGGCATGTTGACAATAGCATCTATTTTCTTAGTGTCCACCTCAATCCCACGATGCGAAACTATGAATCCTAATAGTTTTCCACTATCCACACCAAAAACACATTTTCGAGGATTCAAGCGCATGTGATATTTATGAATTCTTTCAAAGATTTGACGAAGGATCTTAATGTGATCTATACGGAGAATGGATTTGGCTAAAATATCATCAACATAATCTTCTAAAATCTTATGCATATAATCATGAAAGATAAGGGTCATCGCTCGTTGATAAGTTGCGCTGGCGTTTTTAAGTCCAAAAGGCATCATCACCCAACAAAACGTACCCCAAGGAGTGGTGAAAGTAGTTTTAAATTGATCTTGAGGATTAATAAAGATTTGATTATATCCTGAAAAACCGTCCATGAAGGATAACAAAGCATGTCCTGCTGTAGAATCAACTATCATGTCAATGTTTGGGAGAGGGAAATCATCTTTCAAAGAAGCCTTATTTAAATCTCGAAAGTCAGTACACATTCTTATTTTATTATCTAATTTAGCCACAATGACAATATTTGAAATCCACGGGGAATAATCAATAGGGCGGATAAATCCAGCCTCCAATAATTTTTCAATCTCAGTCTTAACAAGCAAAGCTACCTTAGGATTCATTTTTTGAATCTTTTGTTTCACAGGCTTAGCATCGGGAACTAAGACAATATTATGAGTAACAATCTTAGGATCTATACCAAGCATGTCCGAAAATGTCCAAGCAAAGATCTCAGGGAATTCATGCAATAAATCTGCATATTGTTTTTGTTCTTCTTCATCTAAACATTTTCCAATTTTAATAACTTTTTCTTCATTGCAAGGATCCATCTTAACATCAATGGTGTCACTTATAAGAAGATTACTTTGTTGAGGAGTATCCTTTAACTGAGGGAATTCTTTCACAATCTCATCATTATCAATCTCTTTTCCAAAATAAGCTTCAGTGTTCAAACAATAAGGAAATCCCCTATTGTGATGATAACGAGGAAGAGTATCATATGCTCCTAAAAACTCAGCTAAAGCATCATTGGTAGGAAAGACATCCAAAGCATAGGCACACGAAGGATCCCCATCAATATACTCAGGGTGTCGCATTGGTAGAGATGTAGAAATAACATTAACACTAATACATGGTCTTTTAGAAGCTTTAGTGCGCTTGTAGGGATTATAACCAAGTCCAAAGGTCACATCATAAAGATTATTCTCTAGAGGAACCTTTATCCCTTGTTCGTGAGCACCACAACCATTTCCATGATACCCATGCTTAGCTAAAATATGAAAACCACGACCATAACGATCAGCCATTTCAGAAAGAGAAGGTGGTTTTTCATAAGACAAAGAATCAAATCCTTCAAAATTAGAGGTGTGAGGAGAAGAAGTTTGAGAAGCAGCCACAAAATTATTGCTCATAGGCTCAAGTAATGTTGATTGATTTTTAGCTTCTTCCTTCTTTTCAACTTTAAGCTCTCTAGAAGGAACCCTATATTCACCTACAAAGGTGGGATTAAAATCAAGAGATCCCCAATCATCTTCTACGAGAACCTTCTCAGGATCAAAAGCCTTCTCATGTGTAGATTCAAGTCAAGAAGAATCTTCTTCAGGAGTTTCAGACTCATCCAAAGAATTTTGATCATCAGAGAGTGAACATTCATCGATAGGTATCTTGTTTAAAGAGTCATCACTAGAAGAGGAAGGCTTAGAAGAACCCCCTTTGGAAGTAGATGTTTGCAAACAAGCTTGTAAATTAGTATCACCTATCAAGGTATATGTCTTATTGTTATAAATAAATTTAACTTGTCTATGCAATGTAGAGGGGACAGCTTGCATACTATGAATCCAAGGTCTCCCTAATAACAAGTTGTATGTTAGATTTCTTGACATAACATGGATAGGAGTAGGCAGAGTAACAGGCCCCACTGTGAGGGGTAAGGTGATAATACCTAATGAAGACTTAGCCACATTATCGAAGCCTCGAATGGGACGAGAATCAGGCTCAATAAGGGATGTATCCACATTCATCTTATGCAATAGATTAATGCTACACACATTAAGGCCAGAGCCATTATCTACTAGTGTTCGTCTTATAGCAGTGTCATTTATGATAACCACAATCATCAAGGGATCATATTGATGTTGAATTTCACTAGTAGGCAATTCATCTTGAGTAAACACAATTTGAGCTTTAGGATTCATCACAGAGTTAACCAAAGACACTATATTACTAGATGTATTCGGTGGAGGAACATTCAAATCTTTCAAGGCATCTTGTAACATTCCATGATGAGCAGAAGAAGTTTGAATCAAATCCCAAAGGGATATCTTAGCAGGGGTAGCCTTAAGTTGTTCTATGAGATCATATTCCTTGCCAAGAACTTGTGAAATACGTGGAGCTTGTGGAAGAATTGGTTGAGGATTAGGAAGAGAAACTGGAGTAACAGGAGGAGGATTAGGCTGCCTATTATTTCTAGTATGATAAGTATGGGCAACCGCATGATAACTCTCTCTAGTTAATTGCTTGTCATAACTATAAGGACTTATAGGTTTTCTTCCTTGCACAGTGATGATAGGTTTATTCGGAGTAAGAAAGGAATTATGACCATACCCTCCTTGGAAAGTCAGGAGAGGTGATTTAGGAACTTGAAAGGTGGGAGAAGGATAAGCACCTTGGACTTCAAAGAGGGGCTTATTATGCTCTTTTAGGTTTATCATGTTAACTAATTTAGAAGTTTTGTTCTTGTTTAAAGATTTCGATAAAGCCACAAAGTCATCAAGAGCATCATCCAACAAAGCATGATCATATCGATTAAAAGGTTTATCTTTTGATTCAAAAGGAGACATCTCTTCATAGAGGGGATCATTGAAAACAACCATGTTACTAGATTCAGTGGAAGAGTTGATAGGAATGTACGCTTGAGAGGAATCATTCGACTTATCTTTCTCATCACAACAAAATGGCATAGTAACAAGGTTTATGAGTCTTTGGTAAAATGAAGGTTTGGCATCTTTAGGATTCAAAAACTCATCTAAAGCTTCATCTAATTCATCTTGGCTATACTCATAATCGACATAATTGCATACATCATCATAAATATGAACATCTTGCAAATAAAAATCTGACATTTTGAAATAAAAATTGCATAAAACTTAAACACACAATGCAAAGAAACAAAGAAACACACTCTTTCTTTTCCCTCTTTTTTTTTTTTTAATGAAAATGAAACTTAAATGAAACACACTAAATCTAGATCTAGATCCAACAAATGCAATGCAAGAGAAAGCAATAATAAGGTTCACGTCGGGTTCACCAAAATGTGTAGGAGAAAAACCGAGACTAGGCTAACATGTCCTAATCCTACCTTTTGACACACATTGTGGAATACGAAAGAGCCTAGAGGTATCACACAATTGGCTACTTCTTTTTGTGAAAGAGAGAGCCACGGGCTACCTATTAGGGTTTCTATTCCTTTGTTGTAATTGAAAGATAAAATGATGCAAGTTCAATCCCAAAATGCAAGCATGAACTAATAACAAGATTGTAGAATTGAAGTTAAATAATGGAAAGCTGTAAACACCAGGACAAGACAAGAATGCAGATGCATACCTGGAGTTAAAATCTAAGTGGAAATGTTTGGGACGGGGGCGCGAGAGCCACTGTCCTGATTCTGCTCCTGAAACTGCACCTAAAACTACTATTTTACAACCTGGAAAACTATCGAAAATGTTGTCTGACAGAAGGACCAGGGCGCCCAGCGCCCCTGTCCCAGGGACCAGGGTGCCTAGCGCCCCTGTCTTGGCAGGACCAAGGTGCCCCACACCCCTGTCCTAGTCTTCTGCTCTGAAATTTGGTGTGAAGTTCAGTCTCCATCTGCTTCTGTCGGATCTGCAACTTGCGGCGTCGTCCGAATCCCGAAACCTGCACTTATATCTGAAAAGGTATGGTGGGTGGCTATATAGGGTTTTGCCTTAGTCAAACCCCCGCTTTGGTGATTTCCACCTCCACGAATAGCCAAGTTGTATTGTAAAAGTAGTGTGTGTGCAGACCTTGTGTGTGTGCAAGATCCTAAAATGCAAGTAAGCAAACTAGAGCAACCTAGAAAGTAAACCCTAATTGTTTGTAAATGATAATGTAAATGCTCCAAATCAAGATGCAAAGAGATCTAAAGCATGAATACAAGTGATATAATGAGGCTTATGCAAAGACATGAAAACAACATGAAATCATACCCAACCCCAAGGGAGGGGTACAAGCCAATCTTCAGTCGGTGATCCCTTATTGCTCTTCAATGCCTTCAAAGCCCTAAATGGATGAATGAAATTGATGAATGCTTGATGGATGGATGTTGAATGTTGTTGAAGTCTTCAAAGATCTGCTCTTTCGCTGCATAGAAGGTCCTTGAAACCCAAAATTCCCAATCCTTTCAAATGAAGAAAGAGAGCTCTTATATACGAAACCCTAGGTCTTAATTTCAACTTTTGGCCGACCTAGAGATTGAATCTCCCGCCAATTTCTTGGGGTTAAGCTTTATTTTATGATTGGATTGCGCTCCTAAAATTTCGGGAAAAATGTCCGGGACCGTGTGCACTCCGGGCGCCATGGTCCTGACAACTTTTCACCAAATTTTCAGGGCCGTCGGATATGATGATTTTAGAGAGAATCCCGAAGTTACAGGTGATTTCGAGATGTTTTGACCCCCGAAATCAAGCCCCCAAGTTCAAAATAGGACCTAATTAGGGTTTTTGATTAAATGATGTATTGGAGGAATAAAATGAAAGGGGCACACTTTAATGAAAGGGCCTGACTTTATGATGTGGAAGATGATGAAGTAGAACCTTAGACCTAATTAATTTGATTAATTAAGTGCTAAAGGGGAAATGCAATGCAAAATGCAAAATGCGCCAAGGCCGGTGCTAAACTAGGTGTGAAATTGTACTGCTTTAGCAAGTGCGTACAATTTACGACATTACAGTTCCATTTTAAGATAGTGAACAATGCACAAAACCTTAAGCTTCCTTAAGTATTCAGGTATATTATAACATTTCTTGTCTTAGTATTAATTTTATTATCTAAGCCATCGAGCTAATTTATAGTTGCATTTTTTCCAAATTCCTATCTAATGCTTAAATATTTCAAATAGAACGAGTTTTGTGTAGTTTGACTAATAAGAAGGGAAATATTTCTTACATTTACTATGCATTGTCATTATAAATTCTTACAAAATAGAATAGAACCAGAGTACGCAACTTGGAAGATTGGTTGGCAAACTAGTTGTGAAGGACCCTTCTTTATGGTTGGAGAGCTACGCCTCCTTCTTCCTCAGCTGGCTATGGCAGAGTAAGTGCTTAGCCTTTCGAGTTTCTTTCACCAATAATAAGCTCAAAGCTATTTTATTTTTCTTCTCCAATGATGAGAATAGAAAATTGTGTTTTTAAACTAAAATCCTTTTCGTAATATATCTACAGACTCTAGATTACACTCCAATTAATAGATCAAAATCGGTTATATGCATTTTGAATTTTTTAAGCCAATTTAACTTCAATGGCACCGAATTTAATTTCCTTCATTGAATTCTCATCTATTACATCTATAGGGTTCATAGTAGCATTAGGTCCTTCATTTATTACCTCTCGTTTGTGGTGATGCTTTCCCTCCCTTCTTGGAGGATGACGATTTATGTACATCCATTAGGTCAAAACCATGTAGTTAGTTTGAAATCTTATCATAACTATAGAATTTATGTACATGATAAAAATTAGCTAATATAAACATAATGATTTAAAACCAAATCATTTGCATGTGCATAGTGAATCACTATCCAATAATATAAAGAAACTTGTATCGGTGCAATTAAACATTATCAAAATATTAGGGCACAAGTGGGATGTAACATATCCTTCCCCTTGTGAATCATTGTCCCTGATGATTTTAAATATCATGAAAGAAACATTAAGTTTAACATTGTTTTTCCAAGCATAATCAAATAAGTTCAGCTATTGTAAATATCCAACAAATGAGGAAATCTCTGGTGGATTTCATTGTAGTCCTCCTAGGTGGCACTGTCATTAGAGTACTGGTCTCACTAGACCTTGCACTGAGTGACTTATTTGTTACATAAGAGAAGTTTACATACCTCGAGTATCTTAACTGGTTCAATCATGACCACCTTGGGTCATTTACCTACAAGGAGTTTCAATAGATCATATGTGCAAAATCAGATATGTATTATTTAAGATATGAAATGTGAAACATGTCATGCAACCGAGCAAGAGATAGTGGTAGAGTAATTCTACATGCGATTAGGTTGATGATTTTTAGAACCTCAAATGGTCCTATATATCAAGGTGCAAGTTTGTATGATTTCCCAAATTTTATGGCACTTTTGTGGGGTTTGACTTGTAGAAGCACTTTCTTTCCCACTTCAAATTGTCTGGGAGTTTGCTTTGCATATGCATAGCTTTTTTGTCAATTTGTAGCTTCTACTAACCTTTTTCTAATCAACTTGCTCTTCCATTTTTTAGATAATTTCAAGACCGAGGTTTATCATAACTTCCAGATTATCCCAGCTAATAGGAGTTCTACACCTCCTTCTATACAATGCCTCAAATGGTGTCATCTTTATAGATGACTGATAGGAGTTTTTATAAGGAAACTCAACTAAGGGAAGATAGTCTTGCCATTTGTCCTATTGGTCCATGTATTGCATCCTCAGAAGAACTTATAGCAACTGATTGACCCTTTATGTCTGGTCATTTGTCTCTAGATGATAGGCAATATTGATGTTAAATTGAGTATCTAAGGTTGCAAACAAGGTTTGATAGAATCTAGATGCCATTCTAGCATCCCTATCTGATATTATCTTTTTGGGTACTCCATGTAATCTAAATATTTGTTGTACAAATTTATAAGCAATAGTGGGTGCCCTATCTGTTAGGTTTCTTGGTATGAATTGGGCTACCTTGGTAAGCCTATCAACCACTACCAATATGGAATTATGTTTATTTTTGGACATAGGTAATCCTTGGACAAATTCCATACTAATTATTCATCATTTCCATTCTAGGACTGCATTCGGTTGTAGCAAAATTGTGGGATTTTGATGCTCTAGTTTTAACCCTTTGGCATTCTAAACAACTAGCCACAAACCTTGCGACATCCTTTTTCATACCCTTCCAAAAGTATAAGGGTTTAATATAGACTATGAGTTTAGTAACTCCTGGATGTCTGGAATATGGTGTTGAGTGCACCTCCGTCCATACTAAGTTTCTTAATTCAAGGGATTCAGGAACATACATTCTACCTTGATACCCGAATATCCTATTGGTTTCAATATGAAAACCCTCATATATTGGATCTTGAGGATTAAGTTGTAGGGCTTCTCTTACCTACTAGTAATATTTGTCACCCTCTAACTATTGAAGTACTCAATTCTTGAAATCTATATGCATTGTAGTTACAACATTAATATGACATCGACAGCTCAAAGCATTTGCCACATGATTTTCCTTTTCTTTGATATAGCTAATCTCAAAGTCATATTTAGAAATTAATTCCAATCATCGCCTATGTCATGCATTGAGTTTGGGTTGGATGAAAATGTATTTTAGCCCTTGATGATCATATCAGAGCTCAAAAGGTTTACCTAATAGGTAGTGACACCATATTTGTAAAGTGTGCACTATTGCAATGAGCTCCAAATCATGTGGTGCATAGTTTTTTTCATAATTTATGAGTTTTTGGGACTCATAAGCTAGTACGTGCTTGTTTTGCATTAGGACTCTGCTGAGTCCTTCCCTGATGCATTGACTACCACCATAAAATGTCCCTCTGGATTTGTCACTTTTAATATCGATGTCGTGGTCAACCTTTCTTTATGGAGTTCAAATGCTTTTTGACACTTTTTCACCCATTCAAATCTTTTCCCTTTTCTCTGAAGTGAGGTTATTAGATAAGATATGTGAGAGAAGTTCTTTACAAACTTCCTATAGTAACCTGCTAAGCTCATAAAGCTTCTTAGTTCTTGTACATTTCTAGGGGCTGGCCATTCTGGAATAGCCTTTATGTTGCTAAATCTATAACTATACCCTTAGTCAAGATGATATGGACTAGATATTGCACCTCTTTCTGAAAGAATGTGCATTTAGATAACTTGCAATATAATTTATTTTCACGCAAGTGTTGAAGTATAGTTTTCAAATGTTGTATATTCTCTTCATCATTTTTAGAGTATATCAAAATATCATCTAGAACAATACAAACTTGTCGAAATAATAATGGAAAATAATATTCATCAGGTTCATGAATGTGATTGGGGCATTGGTAAGCTTGAATGGTAATATGGCCTTAATGTCCATAATGAGTTATAAAAGATTTTTTGTGGATGTGTTCATCCCTAAGCCTTAACTGATGGTACCCTAAATGCAAATCTATTTTGGAAAATATTGCACCTCCACACATTTGATCAAACAGATCATCAGTGCGTGGCAAGGGGTACTTGTTTCTGATGGTTAACTTGTTCAACATCCTGTACTCAATGCAAAGGTGAAGGGTACCATCCTTCTTCTTGACAAATATTACCAATGCCCCCCATGGAAATACACTTTTTCTAATCAATCCCTTATTCAATAACTCATGTAATTGCTTTCAACTCCATGAGCTTGACAATTTTCAAATGATAGGGAGCTTTTGATACTAGCACTGCTTCTAGCAATAACTGAATGGAGAAATCAAATATTCTCTTGGGTGATAACCTAGGTAGTTATTTAGGAAATACGTCTTGAAAATTTTAAAGATAAGTGTATCTATCGTCAAATGATTCCTCTATTCTTCCGCTCTCCCTAGAACCTTCTCCATGATGATAATTGGCTTCATAAATCATGATGTCATCATGGAGTTGGATATCACTGAATTCGTTCCTTTCTTCCATTTAAACTTTAAACACTTGGCAACCTTTCTTTTTTCTTTGCTTTAATTGGATAGCAGAGAGTTGCTACAATTTGACCTCACAAAGGGCACCTTGCAAGAGAACCCTATTTTCTAGGTCATTTAAGAACTCTATTGTCTTGTCAAAATAGTTAACCCTAGCTTTGTGCTTTCCCAACCAATTCATACCTAAGATTATATTATAAGTGTCTAAGGGTGCTACATATAATTCAACATCTATGTTCAAGCCAAGAAGTTCAACCTTAGCCTCAAATAGACATTGCTTTACCCAAGCTCTCAACTAGTTGGCATATTCTATAGTCCAAGACTTAGGCACAAAATCAACTATTTTAGGAAATTTACTCAGTATTCTAGGAGAAATAATTTTTTTGTAGCTCCTATATCTATCAATACTATTATGGGGTTTCCATAAAGAATACCCACAGTCTCTACTAGGGTGAATTTATATTTATCCCATCAATTATCTACTACTGCATGTATCATTTTCTCAAATGTAACTTGTTGTAGTGGCAGAGGATTTCTTTGTGGCTGCCCTCCCTGTGTTTTTGTCGAACACTGATTGGTGCAATGTTCTCCTCCACATGTGTAACATCCTCCAAGGGAGCCTCTCTTCTCTGTCCCTCTATTATTCATCTCTTGTCTTTTCTAAAATTGTTGAACCCTTTGATCTCCCCTATATTCCTACCACCCTCCCTTTAACCCCTTTCCATTCTTGTTGTTAGACCCATATCTATCTCCCTTATTTTTACAAGTTTGGGAGGATTGAGACCAATTATTCTTTTTCTTGTTTTTTTCCCTGATAATGTCATCTTTTCAGAGATCGGCTCCTACCTAACAACCTTCTTAGAGGCTTCATCCATTGTTGTGGGGGTCAGGATATCTATGGATCCTCCTATGTGGTTGTTGAGAACCATGACAAATTTCCTAATCTATTACTTTTCATCTGTTTAAAATTGGGGCACATATTTGAGTAATTGGGTAAACTTCTCCCAGTATGCATGCATAGAGAGTCAAGTTTATAGGCCCATTTCAAAAATTTGCCTGGCATTTCCGAATGATTAAAATGAGTCAGTTTGAATGGCCTAGTTAGCAAGGGGGTAAAATGGAGCCAGTTGATTTTCAGAGGGTAAGGCTCGGGATTCATGTCCCACACCTTTCATTTGGCCTATTCAGTGATGTGCAACTTTCAGAATTCATTTTGGATAAGTTTATGAGATACCCATTTTGAGGGGTGAGCTGGAAGTGCATTTTAGGCACAAATGCAGATTTTATGGAGTAGCCTTCTTTGAGCGATTACATCTTTTTCCCTATTGATCGTCATGAAAAAATTCAAAATGGATTCAATTGTATGCATTAATTTGAGTCACCTTGCAAAATTTCAGGTCTTGACGAATCCATTTGCTCAGTTTTCAAAACCGAATCCGTTTGCAGTTTGTGTGTCTTGGCAAGTCCCTGTTTCGACAGCTGGTCGGAGCCCTATTTTGCACAATTGTAAAACTTGCCTTAGTAAGAATCATGCCAAAGTGTTTCTTCCAGGTTTATGTCAGTATAAATGGTGAGCTACGTTTCAAATTTCAAGTCCTTATGAATCCGTTTGCTCAGTTTTCAAAGCTCAATCCGTTTGTAGTTTGTGATGTTTGCACAAGTGTAAAAATGTCCCAGTGAGCGTCATGTCAGAATGTTTGTTCCGGGCTGATATTGGTATAAATGGTGAGCTACATTTCAAATTTCAAGCTTTTATCAATCCGTTTGATCGGTTTTCAAAAGGACTCATTTTGCCATCAAATTCAGTTATCCACACTTCCAGTGTTAGATCAGTTAATGTAGCCGTTTTGGTGAGCGCGCCGTTTGCATCTTGTCAGTCGGGTGATCGAACTAAGAATTCAAAGATTTAATATGTACTTAAAGGTACCTATGTTCCGAATTTGAGAGCCTACGGAGGTCGTTTGGTATTTTTAAGAAAGGCATCATGTGTTGCCAGAACATTGACTTCATCAGGTCTGCAGTGTCGACAAAGCCAGTTGGCCGTATTCGGAAATTAATATCTCTTCGCTCGAGACTTTTCTTGAGAAACCGTTTGGTAGAATTCATCTTTGTATATCAAAGTACACGCCTGTCAGATGGCGAGCTCCAGAAAGGTGTTTTGACAGGTTTGAAAATTACGTCTTCGCGATTAAATGCGAAAATTGTGGCGTAATTGCCTAAAGGTTGTAAAATGCAATTTTATGATCCGAAAACGATGTTGATCATTTCTAGAGGTGTGTTTGAGATTCCTAAGGTATTCCAGAGGTCAGTTGTTTAAAAGCAAAAAAAATTTTAGTCGGACCCACTTTGGGGCCCGACCTGGCTCATGCCCGCGCATTAATTTTGTGACAGAATGTTTTCATTTCATGGCATTTCAACCCCTAGACATAATCGAGGAAGTGATTAATGATATTGGCTTATTCAAGGTTGAATGTTCTACATTGGCATATCAAAGGTTTCAAGCTTTTTTTTTTTAAAAAAAAAACTTATGCAATGGCTGGCAAGAGCCAAATTCCACAACTTTGCCAATTTCCCCCTCTTGCTGTGCGTGGATTTTCGAGTGGTGCAGAGCATGTTGAAGACGGAATAAAATCATACAAATGAAATAGATAGCATCCTCCCATGCTCGTGTGGTGATGGAGAAGGGGCAGTAGAAGGTGTTGGGCATGAAGTTAAAGATGGGGGCAGCAAACAAAATGCCCATTCTCCGTGCTGTACATGGTCTCCCCAATTCTCCTTGCTGTGAGTGGTTTGTAAAAAAAAAAACAGCAGCAGCTTCATTGCCAAGTATAAATGGCAACCCAGCGTGGAACATGGATTTGAAAAAGTTGTAGAAACTTTCAAGTATATTGTAGTTGGTCTTTGAAATGAAAGAGCATATAACAACATTCAGCAAACAGCAAACTTCATTCCACCTACGTAGCAATTGGAAGTGACAACAATGGATTAAATCTTTCAAGTTAAATGCAATGTTGGGTGTAAAGCCAGTACCCTGTGAATAGAGCGTTGAAAACTCTCAGCTAATGCTAACATTTGCTAGCACTCTTTCCCTCTGCGTGGCTGCTTGGGGGTTGGTGATGATATATTAACAGCAAATGTAATTGCCATAGTAGCATAAAGCCCAGTCTCCACCCCTGTGCGTGAAATTTGATTGTGTAAAGACTGTTAAAAGGGGATTAAATGTTGCAAAGAAAGGAAATTTAAAACTTCAAACAAATGCATGTGGAGATAGCATGAAAACCCCAAGCTTGCTCAGCCATGGCGTGGTTGAAAAGGCCATTGAATTCCAGGCAAATGAAAAAGACTTCCATTAAAAACTCAGAAATCTTCAAAATACACAGTCCCAGGCTTAATCGCATTATCCCACATGCACTGAGAAGTGTTTTTTTTAAATGTTTATATGCAAATCCTTGCTGTAGTAATATGTCAAAGCCATAAAGGCTTTTGATGGATGGTGCCTATGGGCACCCAAAGTGGGCCCACGCGCGAGCATGCTTCCCGAGGCAACAGAGGAGTTGATTGGATGGTGACTAGGTGGGCCCACGCGCGAGCATGCTTCCCGAGGCGACGGAGGAGTTGACTGGATGGTGACTAGGTGGACCCCACTTAGGCACGCTTCCCAAGGCAGATAGGCAAAATTTTGTAGTGAAAGGTTGGGTTAATGAGTGAGCAAGTTCGAGATGGATCGACGGTGCGCGCTATTTCGCGAAGGGAAGATGCACGCGAATTACACCCTGCGAAATAGCGAAAGTGAACGAGAGCCGTCCACATGGCACACAGTTGGCGCATAGGTGGCAGTCCAGTGGCGATGACATGGCAATGAAGTAGCGTACAAGCAAGCAGCCCAGTGGCGGTGACGTGGCCGAGAGGTGGCAAAAGATGAGGTGTCATCTCAAGTGGCGTCCGGTCAACCCCATCGACCAATCAGAGGCCGCCACGTGGCAAGGCATCAGAGCACATATGGATGCAAAAATTTAAATTTAAAATTGTTTATTATATAGTTTAGACTATATTAATAAATAAAAAATTTAAATGATGGTGCACATTGGGGAATTAATTCGCCCAGGACTCAATTTTTGGCCAAGGTATAAAGTATTATATATCGCCGGAAAGCTCTTGGAGTGGGAAATCCAATTATGAGGTTAATTTTTACAAATGTGGGATATTTTGGAAGCAGTTTCCACGGGAACAAAATTCAGTTAGAGGGGAGACACTTGGCAATTTTCAGTTGTAGATTTGATTCTCTTCCCTCTCCTTCTTATTCCCCATTCTTCTCAGTTGTAGGGGTTCCAGTTTTTGAGAGATTTGCTCTAAGGGAGAAATCCGAAATTGCAGGTTCTAGTGATGGCATCCTTTTATCAATGCAAATGACAGTGTGTTCGTCTATGTTTTCAGTGTTGTCTTTACTGTAGGTTTAGTTTCAGTTTGCAGGTTCACACATATGCAAGGCATGTGTGAGTTTCCATGAAATTGTCTCCAAAATGTACTCAGATTCATATAATTTCATATTATCAAGGATAATTTGAGTTGTCTCTTTTAGATTCATCTAAGAGTGTAATGTTGTCTTTTGGGTATTTTTCAAGGAAGGATTTAAATCCTAAAACCCAGCATTAATGATTTTGAATACATATTGGATATCTACATATAAGTATGGTTTTGTGACAGAGTAGAGGATTGTATTAATGTAAGGCATTGATACATGAAAATTTAATGTTGAAAAGAACTTGCATCTGAGATTTCTCATCCAGTTTTATGCATGACTTTGTGGCCTGGATAAGGCACTGGTCTCTTGTAATATTGAAAGGTTGTCAAAACACCATTTAAAAATCCAAAATCAGAATATCTTTTATATTTTATGTTATGTGGAAATGTCCCTCCATCTCATGATTCAAAAATGATTAAGTGCAAGTGTGGATCTAGCCCATCTACAATTACCTCTTAGTTTTTGAACCTTTTGAGATCCATCTGCTTTTGATTGATGCAATCTTGTGTGTAATAGGTCTAACTAAATGCATCAAAGGTATACCCGCCTAGGTTTTGCAGAGCCTGAAGAGTAGAAGGATTCATATCCTTGTCATGTTGTGCAAGCCCTGAGGTGTTTCATTGATTGAGATTGGCTATCTCATAGATAGATTTGCAGGTATACTTGGGTTATCACTTTTGGTGAACAACAAAAATGGCGACTCTGCTGGGGAGTTCATGGATCTGAATGTTTGATTGATGAGGTTAGAAGTTGAATGTATCCTTCGTTCTATCAATTTCATATCCAGCCAGTCCGTCCATTGTGTATGCACAGAGTGTGAAAGTGAATTTATGAGTTAGAAAGTGTTCCTTGTTCTGGATCTACAGAGTGATATGGGGTACATGTCATATTTTATGAAGGAGTAATAGCAAATGCATTGTTCAAAGTTGTAAGAAGCTCTTGCAATTGTGTGCGATTTTTTTCCCAATTCCTTGTTGGGTGGTGACTCTGTGGTTCATATTAAACAGCCTGGAAGAGTGTTTATTGCAGCGAGATTGAAGGAGACAGTAAAGAATTTGAATGTCTATTGAATGGTTCTCCTGTTCAAAATATCCTCTATGCAAGAGGTGGCGACTCTGTGATAAAAGACCGTGCTAAAGTGTGAAGTAAATCTCCAGATCTACAAGAGTTTAAAGCTGCAGATCTCCAGGTATTTTCAGAGGTTTCAAATGCAAAGATGTTTGTTCTGAAAATTAGAATGTGTAATGTCGTTTTCCCATTTAGAGAACAACACTAGTCTAGAGGGAAAGAGAGAATCTCAAAATTGATTTGCATATCTATGCTGCTAAAATATTCAGTGTATGATATCCTCCGTAGTATGCAAATGTGGAAGAACTTTATGTCAAGCAGTGTTATGAATAGATCAGTATAAGGATACTTGATTGAAGTTTTCTATCCAAGATTTTGTAATCATTTGTGGAAGTAAGAAAAATGAATAGTAAAGATTTTCAACCTTGTGTATTTCGACATAGAGCCATGCCTGGTGAAGTGTCACAACCGTATAATAGGAGAAGTTTCGTCATGAACCATTATGCTGCTCTAAATTTCAGAGATATTCCAGGTTACCCAAATCCCATACCCACAGAAATCAGAAAGTATTTGCCCATATTCAGTGGGAAGAAATCAGAATCAGCATGTCAACATTTGAAAAGATTTTCAGATTTGATAGGAGAGTTTGAAATTTGTCAAGAAGATGTATGCATGAAATTGTTTATTCAGTCATTGAAAGAGGATGCAAGAGATTGGTTCTCTTTTTTGCCAGTGAATTCTATTGCCTCATGGGAAGAATTGGTTTCAAATTTCATGGATCAATCGATGAGAAGGTGAGTGATTCCGACTTGTTGAAAGAGTTCACTTATATACAAATCAGGGAAGATGAATTGGTACCCACATTTAACATCAGATTTTCACAAGCTCTGTCCAAAATTTCCAAAAGGTATAAAATTGATGATAAAGTATGTCTGGATGTTTACATGAGTGCATTTGATGAGAAGATGGGTTTCCTATTGAGAAACAAAGAACCCAAAACCTTGTATGAAGCCTTTAACACAGCTAGGGATATGGAAAATAACTTGAAGTTTGGAATCTCGAAGAGATTCATGTCTCCTGTTGTTTCTTGTCAAAGCACCTTCAATGGTGAAATACCATGTGAAGTTGAGCAAATCATTCCTTGTCTAGGTGCATCAAGCTCTGCAGTTCTGAATGGTTTTGTTGATGCATATGTTTTAGATTTGAATGAGAGTCAAGAACCTCTGCTGTTAACATCGGTTGCCTCTCACAGTAATGAGCGAATGATTAGTGGGAAGTGTTGTGAAAATATTGATACGGAGATTGATATATACAAGGGATATGTATCATTTGATTTGTATGCCGATTATGCTGATTATGTGGCTGCCAACTACCAAGTGAATCATGCATCTCTCCAGGATAATATTAATGAAAATAATGATGGTGATGACCATCAATCTTTACATGTTGCTGATGAATTTGATGTTGAAATACCAAATAAAGAGGGATTACTAAGTGTTGCTGTTTGTGCAAGTGAAAGTGTGCAATATGATGAAAATCAGAATTGTTTGGTGCGAACAATAGCTGATCCTCTTTTAAACATTGATGATGTCAATTGTGTTGAGGATGAAGTAAATGTTTTTTCAAATTTCACTTCAGACTTCGTTTCTTATAATCATGTTGATAATCTTTCTTTTTTGAAAGATATGCATAGTGTTAATTCAGAAAATTGTAATGGTACACATGATTGCGATGAAGATATAGCACACATGGATGGACAAAAGTTTACCGAATCTCACATGGAACAGCAAAGTGCAATGCAAGTCCAGAAGATTGTAGAACTTAAGAAAGCTCTTGAGGTTATGGATAAGAAGGTTCAAATGTTGGAGAGCCTTGGAACTATTGATGAAGACCTTCTGAAATATAGTGAGGAGAATTCTTCGGAAAAGGACTGTGAATTGAATGCTTGTACATTTGATGAACATGGTGATCTAACAGATGGTTTTATGACAGAAAATTTTAGTGAACATGCTGAAAACTCATCTGATGAAATAAATTGCAGCGATGTTCATTTTCATTCTTTGGCTGATGACGAGTGTTCTATTGGTGAAGAAGATCAGTTGTGGCAAGATAAGTTTGATTATCTTGATTTTCAGAATGATGGTCATAGAATAAAATCTCATGAATATGAAACATGCAACACTGAGGATTGTTCCAGCCAAGTTTCATTTTCTTCTTTGTCTGATGAAGATGATTATGAGGATCGAATGGATGGTGTCTTTAGCCATTTTACTAATGCTTTATTCAATGCTGATATAGATACAGACCAATCACTTCAATGCCATAATGCTCATAAAGGAATTGTCCATTTGGTTTCTAACCCTTTGTATGAAGAAATAACTGATCAGCCAGATGTTGTGGATGATGAACCAGTCCATAATACTGATGGAATTCCGAACAACAATAGCATGGGTTGTAAAAAATTATTTCATGATGAAGGTAAGAGGCATGGGTTATGTGATGATCATTCAAAACCACAAATGAAAATGTTTCAGGTGGATGTAAACCTGAGAGAGAAAGAGTTAGCTGAGGATTTGCTTCAGCCAGAGGTATGCATTCTTTTCCATGAATGGGATGTTGAGAATGCAGAGGTTTTCAGTTTGATAAGCAAGGATAGTATGAGGTGTGATCAGCTTAGTCAAGCATCACATCCGGATGGTAATGTTCATGTTCCTTGTTTGCATCAGCTGGTTAGTAATGCCCCTCATTCTATAAATTTAAATGGTAATAAGGCATGTGCTGATAGAAATTGCAATGTTGAGAATGAGTATTTTATTTTTCATGTTCAGCATGATGATGCCCTTGCAAAGGATAGAATTGATTGGGATAGTGAAGTGTATGGTAGCTTGTGGAAAAGCCCCTATTGTGCTTCGTTTCATGATTTTATTTTTGTTAAAGTAATGTGTGGTTACAAAGCTCAAAATCAGATAAATGGCATGCACACCAGCTATTTTAGCAGTATGATGGTAAGGTATGATTATAATGATCATGCTCAGTTGTTACTAGAAGGTGCCTTTGTGTGGATCATGATATCAAGAGATGAAAATTAGATTTTTGACAGAGGTAAATGTTTGTAAGTGGAGCAGTTATAATCAGTTGTGAGGATGTTTGTATCTATTGTATAGTCGCTTTGCTTCAGTTGTGTGGTTTTCAATAAGGTGCCTTGTTGTTTGGGTAGAATAAGGATGCCCTGTTTTTGAAATGAGATGAGAAGAGAAGAATTGATAGAAGAATGATCCGTTTTCGGGTGGTCTCCTTAACCAAAGATATCTGGATTCTTGTGTTGATCTTGTAATCAACCATCCCCAGTCAGAGCCACTGTTGGGACTAATTAAAACTGAGTCAAGTATATAGGCCCATTTCAAAAATTTGCTCGGCATTTCCGAATGATTAAAATGAGTCAGTTTGAATGGCCTAGTTAGCAAGGGGGTAAAATGGAGCCAGTTGATTTTCAGAGGGTAAGGCTCGGGATTCATGTCCCACACCTTTCATTTGGCCTATTCAGTGATGTGCAACTTTCAGAATTCATTTTGGATAAGTTTATGAGATACCCATTTTGAGGGGTGAGCTGGAAGTGCATTTTAGGCACAAATGCAGATTTTATGGAGTAGCCTTCTTTGAGCGATTACATCTTTTTCCCTGTTGATCGTCATGAAAAAATTCAAAATGGATTCAATTTTATGCATTAATGTGAGTCACCCTGCAAAATTTCAGGTCTTGACGAATCCATTTGCTCAGTTTTCAAAACCGAATCCGTTTGCAGTTTGTGTGTCTTGGCAAGTCCCTGTTTCGACAGCTGGTCGGAGCCCTGTTTTGCACAATTGTAAAACTTGCCTCAGTAAGAATCATGCCAAAGTGTTTCTTCCAGGTTTATGTCAGTATAAATGGTGAGCTACGTTTCAAATTTCAAGTCCTTATGAATCCGTTTGC
Organism: Cryptomeria japonica; assembly: GCF_030272615.1. Taxonomy (NCBI): domain Eukaryota; kingdom Viridiplantae; phylum Streptophyta; class Pinopsida; order Cupressales; family Cupressaceae; genus Cryptomeria; species Cryptomeria japonica. The sequence goes on from NC_081414.1 coordinate 492,509,217, forward strand.
TCAGTTTTCAAAGCTCAATCCGTTTGTAGTTTGTGATGTTTGCACAAGTGTAAAAATGTCCCAGTGAGCGTCATGTCAGAATGTTTGTTCCGGGCTGATGTTGGTATAAATGGTGAGCTACATTTCAAATTTCAAGCTTTTATCAATTCGTTTGATCGGTTTTCAAAAGGACTCATTTTGCCATCAAATTCAGTTATCCACACTTCCAGTGTTAGATCAGTTAATGTAGCCGTTTTGGTGAGCGCGCCATTTGCATCTTGTCAGTCGGGTGATCGAAATAAGAATTCAAAGATTTAATATGTACTTAAAGGTACCTATGTTCCGAATTTGAGAGCCTACGGAGGTCGTTTGGTATTTTTAAGAAAGGCATCATGTGTTGCCAGAACATTGACTTCATCAGGTCCGCAGTGTCGACAAAGCCAGTTGGCCGTATTCGGAAATTAATATCTCTTCGCTCGAGACTCGTCTTGAGAAACCGTTTGGTAGAATTCATCTTTGTATATCAAAGTACACGCCTGTCAGATGGCGAGCTCCAGAAAGGTGTTTTGACAGGTTTGAAAATTACGTCTTCGCGATTAAATGCGAAAATTGTGGCGTAATTGCCTAAAGGTTGTAAAATGCAATTTTATGATCCGAAAATGATGTTGATCATTTCCAGAGGTGTGTTTGAGGTTCCTAAGGTATTCCAGAGGTCAGTTGTTTAAAAGCAAAAAAAAATTTAGTCGGACCCACTTTGGGGCCCGACCTGGCTCATGCCCGTGCATTAATTTTGTGACAGAATGTTTTCATTTCATGGCATTTCAACCCCTAGACATAATCGAGGAAGTGATTAATGATATTGGCTTATTCAAGGTTGAATGTTCTACATTGGCATATCAAAGGTTTCAAGCTTTTTTTTTTTTTAAAAAAAACTTATGCAATGGCTGGCAAGAGCCAAATTCCACAACTTTGCCAATTTCCCCCTCTTGTTGTGCGTGGATTTTCGAGTGGTGCAGAGCATGTTGAAGAGGGAATAAAATCATACAAATGAAATAGATAGCATCCTCCCATGCTCGTGTGGTGATGGAGAAGGGGCAGTAGAAGGTGTTGGGCATGAAGTTAAAGAAGGGGGCAGCAAACAAAATGCCCATTCTCCGTGCTGTACATGGTCTCCCCAATTCTCCTTGCTGTGAGTGGTTTGTAAAAAAAAAAACAGCAGCAGCTTCATTGCCAAGTATAAATGGCAACCCAGCGTGGAACATGGATTTAAAAAAGTTGTAGAAACTTTCAAGTATATTGTAGTTGGTCTTTGAAATGAAAGAGCATATAACAACATTCAGCAAACAACAAACTTCATTCCACCTACGTAGCAATTGGAAGTGACAACAATGGATTAAATCTTTCAAGTTAAATGCAATGTTGGGTGTAAAGCCAGTACCCTATGAATAGAGCGTTGAAAACTCTCAGCTAATGCTAACATTTGCTAGCACTCTTTCCCTCTGCGTGGCTGCTTGGGGGTTGGTGATGATATATTAACAGCAAATGTAATTGCCATAGTAGCATAAAGCCCAGTCTCCACCCCTGTGCGTGAAATTTGATTGTGTAAAGACTGTTAAAAGGGGATTAAATGTTGCAAAGAAAGGAAATTTAAAACTTCAAACAAATGCATGTGGAGATAGCATGAAAACCCCAAGCTTGCTCAGCCATGGCGTGGTTGAAAAGGCCATTGAATTCCAGGCAAATGAAAAAGACTTCCATTAAAAACTCAGAAATCTTCAAAATACACAATCCCAGGCTTAATCGCATTATCCCACATGCACTGAGAAGTGTTTTTTTTAAATGTTTATATGCAAATCCTTGCTGTAGTAATATGTCAAAGCCATAAAGGCTTTTGATGGATGGTGCCTATGGGCACCCAAAGTGGGCCCACGCGCGAGCATGCTTCCCGAGGCAACAGAGGAGCATCCTTAAGAGATGAACTTGCTACTACTAATTTCTACAAAGAAAAATTCAAAGTTATCTCAGTAAGGCTTGATGGGATGTTGGAAATTCAGAGACATGGAAAGGGCATGTGAGGACTTAGACTTGAGAAAGGAGAATCCTCCAGATTTGGATAAGGTAATGCTAAACTTGATCAGAAGAAGAGCAAGAATCCTTCGGTAAGATAACCTAATGCTCATAAATTCAATGGTAGATGCTTTACTTGCAATAAATTTGGTCATATGGTGAATGAATGCAGAAGTAGGATTAATAATGGAATGAACAACATGAATAATTTCCTACCTTTATTGATCAATGTTTCATATGCAATAATTTTGGTCACAAGTCAAATATGTGTAGAGTAGTAATGAATAACTTTCGAAACAAGAGGTGCTATTCTTGTGGGATGTTTGGACATATCTCTAACCAGTGCAGGATGAGACCAAATCAAATGAAATTCAAACCTATGCAGAATAATATTGTTTGTCATGCATGCAACAAGACTAGTCACATTGTGAAGTATTGTAGAAGAAAGAACAATGTTCTGGTAGATAAGAGAAAATCAATTGAGAGGGAAAGGTGAAGGTGGAAGAGATTGGAGACAAGCATGAGAAGATGTGGGTTAGAAAGGATGAGTCTAAAGTAGAAAATGGGTCTGCACCCAAATCCGGTGCAGGATCTTCATCCAGTAACTAGGGCTTTATGCCCTAGGGGGAACTTTTCATGGAGATTCTAAGAACCCCCTCTTTGGTGACCTGCAATCGATTCTAGAAGGTTGCAGAAGACTTAGATTAGATATATAGATGTTATTTAGAAGTTTTAGAGAAGAATTGGTGCTCCGGTAAGCGACTCTATGAAAATCATAGTAACTGGTTGCAACATTTATTACAGTAAATAATTAGGTTTTTGAAAGATAAAAAGGCATTTGATAGCTTCATTTGTCACAATGTGATCAAGTGAATAGTGTAGAGAATCAGAGTGAAGAATCTTAGTGATTTGAACAATGATTTTAGCAACTCTAAAGTGAATCTCAGCACCCGGTTACAAATCTAGGTATTTATCTATTTCGACTAATTGTCTCCGCAAACCCTAAATTCAAAATGGCTTCAGCTTCTAGTATTGCTACCCCTTGGGTGGTCAAGATTAAGGATAGGGCCAGACCTGTATTCAAGAAACACCCTTTTAATTTTGTTGAAGATGATCTAGAAGGTGCATTTCCATCGGTACCCTACGACCTGCTTCATAATGAAGATATTAGGGCATACATCCACTATGATCTCGAGGATATTGGTAACATAGATATGCTGGACCTGTATAACAAACACTACTTGGTAGACAGTTTGGGAAATCTAAAACCTGAGTACAAAGTTCTTCAGGATAAGGATTTTTAGTAGTTCATCCATTTCTCGTTGTTCGACGAAGTGGAGTGGATCTGGTATATTCTCAGTTGAGTTCATGATGAGTTTATATGGCTTGACAGGCCTCACAAAATTACCAAATAGGAGATCCAAGCCGTGACATGCCTCAGTGAAATCGATGAAGTACCTAGCTTAAGGAAGGTGTCGGATGACACAGTGATAGCGACTATTGGTTCAAATTTGATAGTAGAGCAATGACCATAAATGACATTCTAGAGAATGATGTGAAGTTTGAATCAATCGTGGTCGGTTACAAGGTTTACCAGTCAATCAAACACAACTTAGTTTCTGATATTGCCATTTACTTTGCCTATTAGATGTTGAAAGATGAAAAAAGGTATGACTTGTGCACAGTCCTTCTGAATGAGTTATTAAGAAATTTGAAGAAAATTAAGCAAGATAAGAATCACACCTTCAAATATGGAACTCTTCTTATTTGCTTGGCCTTATATTTCTTGAATGAGATACCTAGTGTGAAAGGAAAGGTCCAATGGTCCTACGATAGATCGGTGGTGATGTAGATCAAGGAGGGGTTGTGGGGAATTGGAGATGCTACCATGAGGATATCTTCTCTATGGGGATACTTCAAATATTTCCAAGCAGCAATGAAAAGCAGAGAGAGAATCCCTAAAGAAATTGTGGAGAAGTATAATCAAACCATTTGCTTCATGGTTGACAAAGATCATTTTTTTATGGAAGATGTGGAGCCTAAAATAGTATGGATCATGCCCATGGGGTATGAAGTTGATTCCATCACACTTGAGGCATATGCTCAACATTTATTGAGTCAACTGGTGGACCCTAAGAAAGGGAGATTTGGGACATTCAAGGAGAAGGATCTTAGTTTCCATAGACAATTCACTACACCAACTAGAAAAAGGAAAGTCACAAAGATGGCTGAGGAGGTGGCAACTTAGATGGGATTCACTCAGGAGGAGGTGAAGAAGGCAAGACATAGACATGCACAAAAAGAGGCCAAAGAGGAAACCAAGAAGCCTAAGGTTGATCCGGTTTCCTCCAAGGTCAAACCTAAAGAAACCAAGTATGCTCCTGCTCTAATGGTATCATCCTCATGACCTAGCTCATTCGGGAAAGGTGTATTGAAGTAGAAGGAGAAGCCCAAGAGGACTTATGTTGTTGTATCTCTGGTGTCTTCTTATACAAAATCTAATGAGGAAGAAGGAAAGGAAAAGAAGAAAGGTGAGTTTGTGAGAGTGGTGAGGAAGCTGTAGTCCGGTGGAGCCCAACAAAGAAAGAAAGCAAAATTTGATCTTGCCCCTGCCAGAAGACCACAGAGAGAAAGAAAGGTTAAAACTCAACCTGAGTCCAGTATCAAACAAGGTAAATTTGCGTCTATTCCTTCATTATTAGGATATCAGTTGATTGATGAGATAATTGTAGATGGTAATCTGAAGAATATCGGAGTGTGTTATGCAAATTTGAATGAGGTTGATCAAAGAAAGGTAGAAGAAGCAGTAGTATTATATTTGCGCAATTTTAGAAAAACATTAATTGAGTTGGACAAGAGCATTCCCAAGTATTTGTACAATCTTGTTGATGCAAGGAGAATGACAACAAGAAATATAGACAAAGAGATGAGAGAGAGAGAACTAATAAATGTATGCACCTGTATCACTCATGAAGATGTTAGGCCCAATATGGAAAGCTAATGTACTAAGAGGGGAGGGGTGAATCAATACTTCAACAATAACTTTATTGTTAAGCATAAACCAAATATTGTTGAAACATAATATAATGCTAAAACAAATAAGTAACAATCATACATGATTCACTCCATAACACATATATTTTGGTTACACATAAACTCCTTGTTAGAGAGAAAAATTGCGGTGGGGATGGCACCCACAACTTCACTACTGCAATAATAAAGGTTGCTCGGTTAGAGCTACAAGTTTAGCTATTTCTGATAGCTTACCCTGTTAGGAGTATCAAGATCTTTAGATCTACCTTGCTAAAGGATTTTACAACACTTATACTAAAATGTTGCACCTGGTTAAAGGCTTTACAATTTATAGACTTTGTTAGAGTCTTTTACCCTGTTAAAGGTTTCTCTTACAACTCAAGATATTACAATTAAAATCTTACAAAATATCAGCAACTTCACATCTAAAATGCTATAGCAGATTCTATGGGTTCAAAATGAAATTACCTTGCTTATAGCATACCTCGGTAACCCATAAAATAACTCGGTAAACCTTTCTATTTACTATGTTCCTTGACTGTTCTCTGAAATCCTTCTCAATGACCTCTGTGTATCTATAATAGTCATAACACTTAGTGCTTTCCCATGATTTTGCTTTTCACATATGTCTTACTTCACACTCATGTCTTGCTTCTCAGTCATGATTGATCCTCAATTCATGTTGTATAAATAGATCTCTTAAGACAGTGATCTTGTTCATGCTTCAATCTTACAAACAGAATCCATCGAATGAATAAACATACAAAATTATTTCATTGGATAGATGTCCTCAAAATCATACAAAATCTTAAGTGCAATTTCCAATGTGATAATGGTTCCTTGTTCCTCGATCTTTGTAACATGTTTCCCATATGTTTCCAGGTTCAATGAATTTTGTAACACGTTTCACTCGGTGTGTATCAACTCGGTATACCATCTTTGCTGCTCGGTAGTAATAGAACGTTACTCGGTAGACAACTCAGTGTATACTAAACTCTATGACTTGTAACTTCTGTAACCGATTCCTCAATGCTTACCGACTAAATATTTCGATAGTAATAACCGACTAGAGTACATAGAATGACTTTGGACATAAAACTAATGACAACTTAGTAAATAGTAACAATCTCCCCTTTTGACATTAGTTTTAAAATGTTTGACAAAACTACTTTCAAAGTCATAACTCAAAAAAAATCTATATACTTACAAAATTTGACTGAACTGACAGTATATACAATTGTCAATAAAATAGTGTACTCAAATATACTCCCCTTATCAATATATTGTACATAACTCTGATTATGCATGTGCTGTGATCAATATTCTGTATTCCCTACTTGGTGATCACTGCTCCCCCTGTCAAAATTATTTGTATACTCAAATATGCTGAATTGCTCGGTATACTCCTCTTGTATACACTATACTCCCCCTTTTTGACAAACATCAAAACTAGTTACCATTCGATGGAGGCAACCGGTCAAAAATGGCTTTATACTTTGTTCTTGCATCAGTGAGAGTGGCAGAGAGTGCATCCTTGACACTATCCATGAGTGAATTCTAAGCTATAATATCAGCTAACAGTGAAACCAATCCATCTAAAGTGCTTCCCTCTGGTTGAGTAGATAAGGAGGTAGCCTTGTTGATCTATTCTTGGATGGAGGACAAGTGTAGAATGAATAAAGTTTGAAGAGTCATAATGTCCATCCTTATTTTGTGCTCTTCATTCCTAAGTTCCAGTTGTTGAGCCATGAGCATTTGTAACTTGGTATAGAAATTCTGAATAGAATTTGGCTCAGTGGTCAATTTATTGGAGAGATCGGTGATCTCTTTCTCAATCACTTCTATTTTATTCTTGATATCTTTAATGAATAACGAGAATGTACAGAGTTTCTGGGACAACTCAGCAATAAATTTGACAAGTTTTACTTTACCGATAGCAATGGCTTTCTGTACCTCTTCAATCATTTTTGCAGTGAGCTCTTTGTCCTTCAATTTTCTCAAGTATTCAGATGTGTCTATTCCAGATGTCTCGATCTGATTAAGGAGTTCAACTAGTTGAATATGGATGGTTGCATCTTTTGTCATTGTAGTTTCAGGTAGCATATCTATTAATAGTGCTTTGACCTTCTGAAGTACTCTATTTTTCTTTTGTATAGCCATTTGTCTCTCTTGTTCTGCTTTGGCTTTGCATAGTTCACCGAATTCAATAAGTGCTTGCCCTTTTAATTTGGATATGTCTACATTCAACAACACAATTGGTTTTGACAAATCTAACTTGAAACTATGCTTTTTTCATTTTCTTTTCTTTAGAGGAGGAGGCTTTCACCGGTTGAACTAATACAATAGCTTGGGAGGCTTGTTTACCCTCGGTAGGTTGCTCGGTAGAGGCAACACTTTTATCAATTTCTTTAGCCTCAGAGGTAGCCTTCGATGAATCCTTTCTTGGGGTCTCAGTTGTAACATTTTTAGTACTTGAAGGGGCTTGAGAAGTCTGTTCCTCGGTGGCCTGAGAAGTAGCTTCTCCTTTGGTAGACTGTTGACCCTCTTTACCTTGTTCAGTATCCTGAGGTCTCTCGATTGAAACATGTTGACTTACCGGAGGATAGGCCTTGACTTGTTCCAAAACTGACTCACTTGATACTAGTTTGGCATAAGCATTCCCTTCTATCATTTCTTGTTCTTGTTCCTCAGTATCCATGACATCCTCATCAGGTTGTATAGTTTCAGCGGGATCTTGCGCGGTGATATCCACTATTTCAACTTCACCTTGCTCACCAGTACTCTTGATTTGAAAGATTTCTTGCCATTTTTCTTTTGTCTCGTTCTCTACATCAAGATAAAGGCCATTCATCAATTTCAAGGCTCTTTGCTTGACTAGGAAGTTTGTGTGGTATTTTTTTAGATGTTCACTTATCTCATCTACTGACATGTCTGGAAAGAGATGTACCAGGCTTCTTTCTCTCATCTTCTTTTCCGAGTCCATGGCATATTTCCACCTATTATCAATATGTAAATACAATGCTTTTGGAAGAGAATTATTTACTTCCAATGGGACCAGTCGGAATTTCAGAAGAGTGCAGATGACAGCTTCTTCAATTTTTCTGTTTTCTGCATCAGATTTGGAGTCATATTTTACATATCTGAATGCTCCAAATCTACCATATTGCTTCAGATTGGCACAAAAATTATCAACACTATGTACATCTTCCTTTTTACTCTTAACAATCTGAAATTTATTTTTGTCTTTAGATTCGGTGTCACTGGACTCTTTGTTCAAGATGAGTCTCCGAGTAGACTTCTTGTAAGTTTTTGTTACCTTTGGAACTGCAAAAAAATTTTGTTTCTTGCTCGGTGACACTGCAGATGATCTAGTGTTTGGGCACTTCACTGGAGGAGTTGGTGATACCTATGATGTATCCTGTTTCTTCCTTTTCAAAATTTTCCCTTTTGGCAACTCGGTGCTCAATGTAATAGCTACTTCTTGGGCTTCAGATTCCTCCTCGGTGATGACTTGAACGCTCTTGACAAGAGTGGAGGAAGATCCTTCTCCAAATTTCTCTGTTGATGCTTTAATCATTTTTGTTGCTTTCCTTGTAGTCTTAGGTACTACAATGCTCATTTTGACTTTTTCTTTAACTTCTTCATATGTACCGTATCTGATCTCGGTAGAATGCCTTGGTAGTGCAAGAAAAGCATCTATCTGCTGCTGTGTAATGTCAAAATCAATCTCATAACCCATAGATGGCAAAGATTGAATTCTCGGTTCTACGACATTGACATAGCAGTAGTCGGTGTCCACTTCAAAACATATACCATCCTTGTATTTCTCCACTAACTGGGGTGGTATTTTGTGCCTGTTATGCATCTTTTCCTGAAACTTGCTAAAATAATCATCCATAATCTTTTGAAGTTATCACCTAGCTGTTTGATGAAGTCATTGATTTGATGGGTGATTGGTTGGTGTAGCTCCCAAACTACATTACCGACTGATGGAAAGAGTTTCTCAAAATAGAAAAACATGCATACCAAAAGTGATCCAAACTTCAATGTGTTTGCTGAGTTGTTCTTCTTCGGCTTCCTTGTGGTGTTGAGATTTTCAAATAGATTTTTCAACAACACTTTGCATAGATCAATCTTCATGCCTTTCTTCACAATTTTATAGGCTAAATCAACAACTGCATAGGGTACACTGTTTTCCCTTGCCGATTGAAAGAAGCAATAACCTATGACTCTAATTGCAAACTTCATCTTTGCATCTATGACATTGTTCAGTTTTAGACCTCTGCAATCAGATTCAACTTCGGTTAAAGTGATCAATTCTTTCTGTGAAATCATTTTCTGAGCTCAGGCATGGTTGAAAATAGGGTAACCGGTGATCAAGTGGATGATTTCCTTGGTGATCTTGAATGGTTGCTCCTCTAACCACATGAAGTCATCATGAACTTTGCTCAAAACAAATTTAACCCATTGGGGTTTGAAGACTCGTGGGTAGGTTAGGGCTTCGGTCAATCCCTTGATTTTGATGTGTTCAAACTTGCTATCCAGTTTTCCATTGGTACATAATTCATCATATGTGTCCTTGATCTCAGTGTGACCTAGTTCCTCAACACAACACTTAGTGAAGAATCTAACATCCTCAACTAATAAAACCCTATCCGGAATGAGTGAAAATGCAGTTTTATCATCCGGTTCAGATGCTACTTTGGGAGGTAGTGAATATTTTAGTATGGGCTTCTCAATGTTCTCAACAACAACAGATTTTTGAATCTTAGGAGCCATCTCAAACTTTGGATAATCACTAATGAATGAGCCTTAGGGTTTGAAAACTTTTAACTAACAAATGCTTTCCACTTAGTAAATATAACACAACTGATATGATCAGTTAACTTGCTTGACAGTGCGTTGTGATTGATGTAAATACCTTGAATTTCGCTTCGGTAGAGATTTGATCGCCTTTGAATTGCTTCTCTCTGCTTTCTAAAAACTTGGTAAGTGTAAAATGACCGTGCAAAAGATTTAAGTGCACATTATACCTTATCGGGCTCCATGTAGTTAGGTTAGAAAACATTAAATGCACTCGGTTCCACTAAACCAATTTACCTTTCTTTTTGTGCTTTTACCGAGTAGCCAGACTTCCTGTATTTACCGACTTGGCAGGCTTCCTGCATTTACCGACTTGACTATTACTCCAAAAGACTTGATAAAATTTCAAACTTGCTAATGCATCTTAGCTATGCAGATTTTGAATTAAGTACATGATAAAATAGGAATTGTTTAAGATTTTAACCTTGAGAGAATGCAGTCCCTTCATACCTTTACCGATTAATTTGGAATAGATGCACCTAACTCGGTAGGTAAGGTGCTTTCTTCATTTGACACAATTTCCTTCTTTTTCCAAATTATCTAGAATTTGCTTTTTATTTCTTCAATATCTCCTCCAGGTTGATCTTTGCAATCTCTAGCCAAGTGTCCAAATTTGTGACAATGAAAACATGCCATACCAGGATTTCTTCATGATCTTCGGTTGTTCATTCTAAACCTTATAAAGCAGTTGGCACTTATATGTCCATATCTTCCACAGTATTCACACCATATCCTTGTATTATAATCCCATGGTACTGCAGTATACTGTCGGTTAAGATCGGTGTGAGTTATGTAGCCTCTAGTATTTGCTCGGTGTGCAGACCACATATAGTTCTTCTACTTAAACCAACACTTCTCGGTACTGTGTCCATATCTATTGTAGTTTTTACAAAACCCTTTGAATTTTGCCTTCTGATAATTGCTAACAGACTTTGTCCTACATTGATTAGATGTGTGACCATACTTATTGCAATTGTTACAATAACCATTAGACCTAATGACATTCAGTTGCTTACCTTTCTGATTTGGCACATGTTGGCAGTATGTCCTTGTTTTCCACAGTAGTTGCAAATAGGCTTCTTTCCTTTGATGTTCTTCTTGTTTCTAGCTTGCTTTGATGATTCTCCTCTCTTGGTAGTGTGGATTCCCTTCTTGGTAGAGTCTTTTCCTTTGTAACCGAGTCTTGCATCTTTGTTGGGTCTTCTTGTAGTTATTTGCTCATCCAGCATCTTTGATGCATCATAACTCTTCTTTAGTGTTTATTTTGATTTCTTCTCTGTTTTAAGTTCATCGGTCAATATTGATAGTTCAAGTTTCAATGTTTGATTCTCATCATCTTTTAGATTTTCTTCATGATGTGCATAACCCAATTGATCTGATAGATTACTTTGTATTCCAGTCATCCTAGTGATTTCATCATTCTTTTCAAACACTAATGCTTCAAGCTATTGTTTTTCTCTTTCTAGATCTCTTAATTTATCCTCGGTTGTCCTCAATGCATCAAGATTTTCAGTCATCTGTGTGCTAAAATGTTCATGTTCTCTTTTCATTGCTTTTAACTGATCAGTCAGTGTTTTGTTCTTTTCTTTCAATGTTCCAATCATCTCTTCAGTCTCTTCAGATATATTGTTCTCAGATGATGTCTCAATTTGTTCCACCAGCTCTTGAGAGTCCTGCAAATCATCAGACAATCTTCTTCTAACTTTCAGTGATCTCTGCATTTGTTTCTGCATGTTAGCAATCACTTGATTAGCATGATCCAATTCATTTTGAAGATTCACAATTCTTAGAGATTGTTTGTAGCCTTCCATTGATAAGATCTTTCTCTTTAGGTAGTTAAACCCTTTTCCAAGATTCAAGCTTTGATACCAATTGTTAGGCCCAATATGGAAAGCTAATGTACTGAGAGGGGAGGGGTGAATCAGTACTTCAAATCTTTTATTCAACAATAACTTTACTGTTAAGCATGAACCGAATATTGCTGAAACATAATATAATGCTAAAACAAATAAGTAACAATCATACATTATTCACTCCATAACAGATATATTTTGGTTACGCAGAAACTCCTTGTTAGAGAGAAAAACTGCGGTGGGGATGGCACCCACAAATTCACTACTACAATAATAAAGGTTGCTCGGTTAGAGCTACAAGTTTAGCTATTTCTGATAGCTTACCATGTTAGGAGTATCAAGATCTTTAGATCTACCTTGCTAAAGGATTTTACAACTTTTATACTAAAATGTTGCACCTGGTTAAAGGCTTTACAATTTATAGACTTTGTTAGAGTCTTTTACCCTGTTAAAGGTTTCTCTTACAACTCAAGATATTACAATCAAAATCTTACAAAATATCTGCAACTTCACATCTGAAATGTTATAGAAGATTCTATATGCTCAAAATGAAATTACCTTGCTTATAGCATACCTCGGCAACCCATAAAATAACTCGGTAAACCTTTCTATTTACTCTGTTCGTTGACTGCTCTCTAAAATTCTTCTCGGTCACCTCTGTGTATCTGTAATAGTCATAACACTCAGTGCTTTCCCATGATTTTGCTTTTCACATATGTCTTACTTCACACTCATGTCTTGCTTCTCAGTCATGATTGATCCTCAATTGATGCTGTATAAATAGATCTCTTAAGACGGTGATCTTGTTCATGCTTCAATCTTACAAACATGATTCATTGAATGAATAACCATACAAAATTATTTCATTGGATAGATGTCCTCAAAATCATACAAAATCTTAAGTGCAATTTCCAATGTGATAACGGTTCCTTGTTCCTCGATCTTTGTAACATGTTTCCCATATGTGTCCAGGTTCAATGAATCTGGTAACAAGTTTCACTCGGTGTGTATCAACTCGGTATACCATCTTTGCTGCTCGGTAGTCATAGAACGTTACTCGGTAGACAGTTCGGTGTATACTAAACTCCATGACTTGTAACTTCTGTAACCGACTGCTCTGTGCTTACCGACTAAATATTTCGGTAGTAATAACCAGCTAGAGTATATAGAATGACTTTGGACATAAAACTAATGACAACTTAGTAAATAGTAATAGAAGAAGCCACGAGGCTTATTGAGGAAACAAATAAGAAATAATTTAGATGCAAAAACAAAGTGAATAGATTAATGATTGGGAAGGTTGAGAAAGTAAGGAAGGAGACATAGGACATATGGAAAAAGGTAATTGTGAATGATCCCCTGTACAAAGATGCATTCAAGTCTTCTTAGTTGGATGAAAAGCAAGGTGTTTCTGATGGTCAGAAGGGTGAAACTCAAACTAAGGGACATCTAGAAGGTCAAGTTAACACATCACTTGATGCTGAGATCGATGATAATCCTCTGGTGGTAGACAACTCAGTAGCCCCTGAGATCCAAAAGGATGTTACTGCACCAAGTGGCAACACCTATGCAAAAGATAAAGGGGATGAAGAAGGGAAAAAGGATTTTGGGAGTACAGAGGCTAAGGTCACCGAGGTAGACAAAGGCAAAGGAGTAGTTGACCTGGAAATTGTCACTCCTCCAGTTACAGGGACCCCACCTCAGATCCCTATCAATCTTGATGGTCCTGTCAACCTTGGACAAATGTCTCCTACAGAAACATTCATGCTCATAGCTGTTGTACAAGCTTAGGCTAGCCAGGATCTTGTGAAGTCTAAATGTGAAGATAAGAAGCTCATTCTGATGTCAGTTGACGTTTTGCAGAAGGTGGCTCCAAATGTATAGTTAGATTCTAATAAAAGACCCTCTGGTAAATTGTTGCAATTGATTAATTGTGTAATATAAATTTTGATTCTTTAGAAAAGTCTGCTTCAGAAAGTTTTGGATAGATTTAAGGATGTTAGGATGCAAACATTCCAGAAGATGATTGAGGATGATAGAGTGAGGCTAAATAAGAGACTGCAAATTATTTTTGATTCATTATCAAAAGGCGGTAAATTGTACAAGTCTTTTCTAATTTTTCCTAAATTCACTGTAGATATAGACAAGCAGATAGGTGCTTTCCAGCACAAGCTTGCTATTATTTCATAGTCCTTTGACCCAAATGTATCTCTAACTAGAAGTGTTGAAGGGAAAATTATAGCTCTAAATGATCAGATCTCAGGCCTACAAGCAGACAAGGACAAAATTTTGAGAAAAGTTGGTGAACTCCAAAACCTGATTGCTCCCCGGTTGGACACCATGTTGAGTAATAAGGTAGATTGTATGAAGGAAATGGCCCGACCTGTGCCATCTAATCTAAAGGAATTAAAAATTTATGCCACTGTATTTACTGCAATCATCATAGTTTTGGATAACTTGAAGAGTGGGTGGGATACTCACCTAGGATTTTTGAAGACTATTTATGCTGACATCTTCAAGTATTTGTAAATTCTCCGACAAATATCTTTGTATATAAGTTTTGGACAGCGCCCCATCTTTGGCATTTCTGTCAAAGGGGGAGATTAAAGGTGAAAAATGTATAGAAGAGTGGAATTATTTGTCTAAGGGGGAGCCTCAAAAATTCTTTAATTCTTTTGAACTGGTGTACAGTGTTCAACACTTAGTCATTTCTCATGAATATTGCCATCAATGCCAAAGGGGAAGATTGTTGGCAATTGACACTCATTCGGTGGTTTCTGGTGGCTGATTATTGGCTTAGGATTGTCATTGATGGAAAATATTCATAGAGATTCGATCTGGTGGTCATAATTCTTCTTATCCAAGAGCAAGTGTTAATCAGTATTCCAGGGTGAACAAAGCATTTTTGGTCTGAAAGCTTTCTAGTGATTGCAGTGCATTGAATCGTGTTTGGGATGATTGGGCTGACATAGACACATCATTTTATTATTGTTTTGGTGATCCACATTTATCCTTTGGGATCCGGTCAAGCCGACATGAGACTAAACATTACACTAGCAGGCTGACATGGTAAATAACCTATTTTGTGATTGTTGGTATATAAGTTTGGTGTAGATGATCTTTTTGGTGAATGATGCGACTATATACAAGTGAGTGGTGGTCGAGAGTTCTTTGTAGCGTAGTTTCACATGCACATTCTTGATCTAGTAGCTGACTGAGACATAGAACATGGCAAAATAGAGGAGAATAGATAAGGTGGTCTACTCAATATATTTAGCACTCAACCGGAACTCATCCAGGCATTGTAGATTCTATTTCAGAGTTTATTAATTGTAATTAATCACTGTAACTAATTTGTAAGGAAGTGAGCCTTATGGGTTATTATAATTGAGGGGTGAGCTCTAGGCAGTGTGCTTGAATGCCTGTGAGTTCCCATATTCTAATTTTTTTTGCTATTGGCCATAGTGGAATAATATTATGGGTTCAAATCCCACTGTGGTTTTTCCCATTTCGGTTTCCATGTAAAAATCTGGTGTTATACTTTTGCGGTTGTTTGTTTTATGTTTCTACATTTTGATTTTAAGTGTTTGCTTTGGGTGGTTTAAAGTTAAGTTTGTAAATTTGCTAATTGGTAGATCATTGATTCACCAGGCTATTGACGATTTCCCTTCATCCACTAGGTCAAAACCATGTAGTTAGTCCAAAATTTTATCATAACTCTAGAATTTACATACATGATAAAAATTAGCTCATATAAGCATAATGATTTGAAACCAAATCATTTATATGTGCATTGTGAATCGCTATCCAAAAATATAAAGCAACATGTATCAGTGCAATTAAACATTATCAAAATAATAGGGCACAAGTGGGATGTACCAAAAATATTTGAAGCTTTTACGATCAATCATATTTATAGAGAGACAACTTTTTTTGTAGATCAATCAGCGAATTTGGGTGTAGATGGGTTAGTGATTGATCACTTTGAGCTGGCAGCTTAGTCTAATTTTTGTATTTTTTGGTAAAGACTGAGAGTGGGCTAAATTTTTTTAATTTTTTTTAAATGTCTTTCCTGAGAAGGATGGGGTGAGGTGGCTTTGTCCCTTTCTTTTTTTAATTGTCTAATAGATAAGAAGGTTTACTAGGATGAGGTGGCATTGATGAGATGACCCTTCAACCCTACACTTTGCTTAGTAGTTAAGAAAATGTCTTTTTGGGTTTCATACTTTTGTATCCCAAGTTGGATATAGTCATAATTAAGCATGCTAGTCACAATGGAATAAACTAGAAACATCCTAGAGAGGAACGAAATCATTCATCTTGCCTATATGGTAGCCTAATTTAGGGAAAGGTGAAACTTGAAACATTTGGTAATTATGAGCTCATTAATGGTTTCTCCCATTAAATCTGGAAAGAGAAAGGAAAATTATTTATATATGTTTTGTTGAAGTGATTGTTTTTCATCCCCTATTTCAAGCTTTCTTATAGTGGTTTTCTAGTTTCTCAGTAGAGGTATGATGGATTCATTGATCAAATTGTAAGCTAGAAAGAGGCAGACAAATTTTTTAGGGTGGGTGATAGATAAACAATTTAGGGAGGTGATCATTCACTCCCACACATCAATTCTTTGTATGCAATTAAGTGTGTTTTGGGAGGAGAATTTTTTAGAACAGAACATAGGTAAAGAGTGAATACATACATTCCAATTGTATTCTTAGCTATTGTTTTGGTGATGTGTAAGCAGAAAGTGGTGGCAAAGGAGATGTGTAGGCAGATATTCAATGGTTCTTTCCTAGGAGATCTTGACAACATCATGCACTATACTGATGGGGATCTTACTATTCCATACCCCATGCATTATTCTATGGTGATGATGACTAGGAAGAAGATCACTAGGTTTCTTGTCCTTAGAGTTTGGTATGTAGAGAGCTTTGATATCAAAAAATTTCATTATTCACAAGAATTTGTATTTACTAAAAAGGCTAATGGGCTTCACAACAGTTGGGTTTTTGGTAGAGGTCATTGGTGATGATATGAATGAAACAATGGATTGGATCCTGGAATATAAACATGAAGAAGGCCTAGATGGTATTGGAAGTGAGGAATCAAGTGAGGAGTAGACAAACATGGTAGCATAAGAGAAATAGAACCCTCTAGTGGCAGCCATGAGAGCAGCTCGGGGACACAGCTCAGGTGAAGTAGGTCCTTTGTTTTCTTTGTGAATGAGGCTCTTTATTTTTGTATGTTTTTATAAGGTTCCTATAGTTTGAAAATATCTAGATGTAATGCATGTATTTTTAGTGGTTTTTTTTAAGACATAGTCTAGTTTTGCCGAGGTTTGGAGCCATGCTTGACCTTTGTTATCATTTGTAACCCTTATGTTATTAATATTAATCTATCGGTTATGACCTATTATTGATAATAATAAAAATGTAGTCTTCTAGAATTAAATATTTTTTAATTGTTTAATTAATTCTTTTTCTAGTCTTCTACAATTGAATAAGTTAATTATTTAAGTAATTATTTTTCTATTCTTCTATAATTAAATAAGTTTTTAATTAATTATTTTTCTAGTCTTCTATAATTAAATAAGTTTTTAATTAATTATTTTTTTAGTCTTCTATAATTAAATAAGTTTTAATTATATAATTAATTCTTTTCTTCTTGTCTCCTATAATCAAATAATTATTTTAATTATTTAATTAGCTAACCAAGTCTTGTATGACTAAACAAATCTTTAATTTATTTAATTATTCATTTTCTAAACATCTCTCCTAAAAATAAATAAAATCTTTATTTTATTTATCTTTCATACACAATTAAATAAATTCTTTATTTAATCTTTCACCTTTTGAAAATCAAATTCTTCTAAAAATAAGTAAATTTTTTTATTTTATTTATTTAATTAATCTCATGCGCATGTTTAAATAATTTTAATTATTTAAATTTGAATTAACTCCACCTTTTAATTGACACTCACTTCGAGTTCTTCAATTAATCAACCCACTTCAACTGATCATTCAATTCTCTTAACAAAGCAATTAATTTGGTTAAATAATTAATCAACACCATTTATGAAGTTAGATAATTCTGAATCAATCCCTCTTAACAAATCTCGTTCTTTATCTTTCTTATCATATCTCAACCGTCGATCGATATCAAAAAATCTATAAATAGATTTATGATTGTCATTCATCAATAACCATAGTCTTTGAGCTTTTATACAATTGGACTACCAAATAAAGTGCTACAATTTTCAAAGCCCACATCATACATCACAAAAGGAAGAAGGACAACGGAGGCTAGATGGAAGGATTCTACTTCGATTTGCTTATAATGATTATTTTTTTATTGCTTTCGTTTGCATTCCTTCATTGATGTGATTGAGTTAGTTTGTAATTGATTTTGAGTTTTGTGGTTGCTTTTATAATCTCTTACATGTTTTCCGAGCTTTATGGTCACAAATTCTGGTGAACCTTGTGTGTGTGAAAAGTGGAATAAGTATCTGCAAGCTATAAGACACAACACTTCAATTAAGTCATTACATGTATGATTAGACAGATGTAAACATGAATGATAAAACCATCACAAATCGACCAATTGCCTTCTAAAAGATGTGAGTATAGACTTGCTCTCAGATTCGTATAAGCAATACCAGTGACTAGACTACACCAAGACGAAGGATTTAATCTATATGAGCATGGTATTAAGCTAAATGGATGCAAGATTATGATAGATGGATGAATAGTAAGCTATATGAATTCAAGCAATCATAATTGAACTAAATATGCAAAAAGCTAAACTAAGATGCAATAATCTCAAAAAAGCAAGCACAATATCTTCAATGACTCCATAGCAAAAACTATATAATAACAATAAATCTCCAAGGTGTTTTGAATGAGAGATGAAGGCTGAATTTATAGAGAATCACAAGAGAGACTATCGGTCAAGATCAATTAGCAACGAGCGGTTGATATTATTCAAGAAAAAGCACAATTTAGGATAATTGAAATAATTGAGAGATCAGATTCAATTAACCTTGAGATAGATTCCAATTATAGTTTGATTGAAATACATTTAGATTATAAGTTTGAGTTTGCATTGGAGATAAAATTCAATTAATTCCACGCACTTGAGATAAAAATAGGTAATTCCATGCAATTTCTTTGATTTATTCAAGAAAACAGTCTTTTCAATGCAACTGAACTTCTTTTCTCAAAAGCTTTGAGTTCCAATTTTACAGAATGATTAATAAATCATTTGATTATTTTTCTGATTTCAAGTTCTCAATTTAGAAAAAGAAATAATATCTCAAGTTTGATTTCTCTCTCAATTCAATTCTTTTATTTTATTTTCAATTTAACTCTTGCTTTGCATATTGATTCCTCTTTTGTAATAAATTAATTCCTTTTTTATGATTAATGGCAAATTTATCAATTAATTAAATATGCTAGGATATTTAATAAATTAAATAAGATAATTGATCAAAATGATTTCTTGGAATGATTTAATTAATTAAATAAATATTTAATTAATATAGAATAATTCACTTGCCATGTGACATTTAATGATTGAAGAATTAATAATTGTGTGCTCAAAATTGATTTAATTGCCTTTGGTTAGGACCTTGGTGATGTTGTCGAGATTAGGGCCCATGGTTTAGGTGACCAATTTTAGGGTATTACATTTTCCCCTCTTTGAATTAATGTGCGAGCAACACATTGGTTCAAAGAATAGTTGATGTCTAAGAAATACTATTTTTGAACTTGATTGATCATGAACCAGATGAAGAGCGAGGTGTTTAGCTTATTTGAAGCGATGAAACTGAACAAAATTGATTAAAGCAATACCGTTCCTAAACTTGATTGAACTAGGACCAATGAAGAGCAAAGATACCGAACTTGAACCTGATTGATCAAGAAGCGGGTCTTACTGATCTAGAACTTGATTGAACTAGACATAGTGAGTGAAGATAAAATAGATCTTGAACTTGATGGATCAAGACACGATGAGCGAAGATAAACTATCCAGCTTGAATTGAAGCAATAAAATTGAACACCTGCTTAGATTGAGCATGTGATCAAAGATACTCTTTAAACTTTTGATTGAGTTTAAATGAATAATAAGCTTGATGAAAAGTGATGAAACTGATTAACATTAAGAGACTGATTCAGATGAAGGCAAATATCAGCTTGAATTGAAGCGATGAAATTGATTAACGTTAAGATACTGATTCAGATGAAGGCAAATATCAGCTTGAATTGAAGTAATGAAATTGATATTCCCCTAGAGATTGATTTGATTCAGATGATCGAGTGATCTCAACTTGATATGAAGTGATGAAGCTGAGATGCCCTTAGCGAGAGGTCTTGTTTGATTTTCTTTAGTTGAAAAGATTTTTGCTCGACTTTTGATGAAGATTTGAAAATTTTCTCGATATTGAAGATGTGAGGTCATGAGGTCATGAGTATGCCCCCTTGGGAGAAAAATTGAAAGAAAGCGAGGGTACATGATTTTAGGCAATTGTTGGTGACAATAATTATTTGAGCACAAAGATTGAGTCAGAGGAATCATTGAAGATTTAGCGGTGATTGATGGGAAATTGAGTGCAAATTGAAGAAAATAATGAGAATATGATGAAAGAACTAAGTGGTCGTAGTTGTGTGAAATTGACTAGATGAATGATCTCGGATTTTGATTTTGCTCCCGAAAATGGAATCAGGATAGACAAATTAGATAAGGGTACAATTTTCATGTCCATCAGAGCAAGTTTAAAAATTAGGTTTTTGACTATATAAGGGGTCCAAGTGTCATTTTCAATTCATTTTAACCTCTCCAAGTTTGAAATTTGAAAAGCCTTCTACGAAGAAAAATGGTCATTCTGATTCAACAGCATCGATTCGAGCACTAGAGACGTCATAATCGGCCACAAAACTATGATCCAACGGTAAGAGACTAATCTTTTGCCTTTTTATTTCATCAATTTTGATTTTTTATTGAATTTTTTTTGTTTTTTCATGGCATTAAAAATCGGTCAGTGTTGTTTTGTCGTGCAAGACAATAATTTGTCTCGTATGACAAATTGTCTTTTATTGCTTCATCATTTTAGGCCATTAGTTTTGTTGTCTGGGACCTCCCCACGTATCGTATGAAATGTTTCTTGATAGACCATTTTATCACGTGAGTGTTTTTTTTTGGTCGTATGGGAGTCTTTTGTCGTGCTACATGAATTCCTAACTCATATGAGTTTCTTCTTAAACTGTGAAATGTCATATGGAGAACAGTGAGAATTTTTAAGAGTGCAAACATGAAAATTTGAATTTGCAATTGATGTATTTTGATTTGCGTGATGTTTAATTTTTTTTGTAGCAAAAATTGAATGACTTTCTGATGCTCTATTGTTTGATTCTTGCAGGTTCGATTGCCACATATTTTGTTTCGGTGTGTCTATCCTCCGATGATGAGGCTAGTTCGTGAGTTATCTGATGTTGATAGAGCACATATTGACTTGTGCGGGTTTACCCACCTTTTAGATATGCCGGATATCCATGTGAATCATGGGATGCTTACTGCATTGGTTGAGAGATTTTATTCTGAGCATAACACCTTCCATTTACTAGTTGGGGAGATGACCATCACACCAGAGGATGTTTACAGGATATTGAGGATTCCATTTGCTGGGGATAAGGTCGACTATGATTCTGCTTAGTGTCCTGGTATATTAGCCCTAAGACGCATATTTTATGATGAGGACATTCTTGAGCCGGCCATGACATGGGATGTGATGATGGCCAGGTACAGTGAGCAGTGTCCACTGGCATGTCTCTTAGCAGGTTTCATTAGATGTTTCATCATGCCCGACATGGGATAGCAGGGATTTCTATATGGTTGGGCCAGGATGCTGGAGAGACTTTTGGATCACCCTGAGATATTAGGGTGGGGTTCTTGTCTATTATCCCACATGTATCATGAGATGCATGAGGTTGTATATAGGGAGGGGAAGAGCATGGCAGCACGTGTCTTGATTTTACAGATATGGGCCTGGGAGCATATCCTAGTTTGCAGACCTATTGTGGATGATGCCAGAGATCCACACCAGCTGATCGTTTATAGATATTGTGGATACATTACTCAGTCCCATCTGGGCAAGACAAAGTATTGGCAATGATAGCTTGATGATTTGATCATTGTTGTGTGGAGACCCTACAGGGGTCTTGAGCTATGGGATGACTGGAGAGCTGTGCAACGTGACATGTTCATGACTCGTCCTCTCATCGGCAGGTCGGTGACAGTTATTGAGTGATTTGTTGTATCTTGAGTTATGAGGTAGTATGGTAGGCCTCAGGGGATTTTACAAGAGTTCACCGCCTATGCCCATTATGGGGAGGAGGAGAGATGAGGATGGGCTCCTAGGTTGTCCAACGCATTGAGCATGGAGGAGTTGGCAGGGTTACAATGACTTCGGTGGGACTACCTAGATGATATTGTAGATGTGGGGGTATTTCCGCAGTACAGAGATTGGTTCCAACAACATCCATTCCCTAGGTTTACAGATCTAGTTGAGCATGTGCCTCTCATAGAGGAGGCTAAGGATGAGGCCCTTGCAGAGGCACAAGTAAATGCATAAGGACAGGGACAAGGATGAAGAGAAGAGGCTCCTAGGTGGGCAGGTGGTAATCCTAGTGCGAGCAACAATAGGGTACCAGCTAGGGGGAGACAAAGGCAGAGAGGAGAGGATAGATCCCTTGGAGCTATTGGTGTGGGAGTTAGTGGTGCTAGGACAACAAATGGTGGAGGAGAGGAGGGGCAAGTAGCTCCTAGATAGGTGTGGCTGAGGAGGGATGAGTAGGGTAGAGATGGAGGTGGAGAGCCTGTGAGGGAGTAGGGGGCAGTTGATGCAGCACGGTCTATGAGGGTGAGAGTAGCAGGTTTGCAGTCATAGTTGATAGTGGCTCAAACACAACTTGCAAAGTGGGACCCATAGCTAGTGGAGCTCAGAGCTAACCACGATCATCAACTCGCTGAGATGAGGGAAGAGAGAGATTGACAGCTTGCTAAGGTTAGGGAAAAGTGAGACTGACAACTCACTGAGATGAGGGTAGAGCGAGATGCTCTTCAGTGGGAGGTTTTGCACCAGACGAACCAAGAAACTTATTACGTTGCAGCTTATAGTGTAGCAGTTCTTGTAGCGCAGCAATTTGTCCCATATTCTCAGTATATGGCTCAATCTGAGGGAGCTTGGGCACCTAGGAAGGATGTTGGTCAACAGGCTCCACCTCCTCCACCACCTGACGATAAGGGAGAGGCAGAGAGCTAGATTTTTATAGCTCTTAGATTTTGTTATATACCCCATTTTTGTAGCCTATACAATTCTTACTCCGATGGAAGATTGTAGATGACAATTGATATCATTTGTACCCTGAGACTTTTATTTGTACTCTGAGATATTATATGATGATATATACGAAATCTTGATTTATTTTCATCGTACTTGTGTTGATTGATTATGAGTTGTTTTTATATATGATTTATTCCATATGTATGCATATTTGTTTAGTATGGATGTATGTAATGCAGATGAGTATGGATGCTTGTTTTTGTTTCTTTTCACATGCAAATAAATGATGAAAGTGAGTAACTAGTAATGCAAATAAATTTTTTAGTTTTCTTATGCAATAATATGAATGCAAATGAATGTGTATAATGAAATGTATGGATCTATATAAGATGCTTATGTATGCAGCTAACATCTCAATACGCAAGTACTCAATTAGAGAAATGATGAAAAAGAGAGCACTTAGCTGAGAAATGATGATACTTCAAACTCTCATTTAGAAGATAAAGAGATCATTGTTATCATGCAAAAATCACTCGAAATGCACAAAATGCAAAATGAATGCAACTTAAAACTAGTCACTGGATTTGAAATGCTTAATTTTCATCACTGAGCATTTACAAACATAACAGGCAGGATAGAGTTCCTTTCTTTTCATGTGCAATATTAATTATCTTGTCCACAATGACCCTTTTTTCATTCATATCCTTGGACAGATTATGCATGCATCCGGATTGCACATTTAAAGAAATTCCCTCAAAATAGACAAAGAAATGATGCCAACCTCCTTGTAGCATACAAATAAGCAGAGTTGAGGTATGTGTGGTGATTTCACCTTAATGTGAAGGAACTTATCACAGACACCCAGTTGATTAGATGTTTCCAGATCATCGGAATCATTCCTACAAGCAGAAAACAAAGAAAATATTATGCCCCCAATCCTTGCTCCTCTTAGTCAAGATAGACTTCCTCAAGTTATTAAGAGGGAATAATAATCAAAAACCAATATAAAAAATAGCACACAAAGAAAATTTCATGCATATCTCAAACTGTTTAGTGATTGTTTTCAGTAATGTTGTTTTGCTTGTGTACTCAGTGATAAAACTCTTTAGTAGTTAGGAGATAGGTGACTGACTCAGATTGGATGATCGGGTATCACTGATAGAATGATGACTTGGTTGATACTGCTTAGGACATGTAAAATGCTCAGTCGATTACCCTAAGACTAGGGCATTGATCAGTTTCAAGCCATGAGCGTTCTAAAAGAACTAGGATGTCACAAAAGCGACTAAAAGATATGTACAAGTGAAATCAAAGATGCAGGAAAGTGGGAAATGCCAATGTTGCATTGATAGATGGAGCGCTTGAGTACAAGAGGCGCCTGTTTTCCAGGTTTTCACCTGCTTGGAAAAGATTCTTTTTTTGTTCGGGACATTTTATGATTTTTAGATATTTTTTCAAGACTTTTTCAGTTGTACAGGTTGCCGGAGCAGAGAATACTAAGTGAAGAACTTTTTCAAGTGGATGGTGTTGATCGGTTCATGGAGCTGTTCTCCTTTCGATGTTGAGAGCTGATAGGCACCAGAGCCAAAGATTGCAGTAACGATGTAGGGACCCAGCCAGTTGGGTTCAAAGTTCCCTTTGTTGTCTCGAAACTGTTGATTTTTAGGATTTTCTCTCAGAACAAGGTCACCAACCTAAAATTCTCATTGTTGAACCTTCTTGTTATATCCTTTAGACATTCTCTTTTGATACACTCTCATATGATCAAATTCTACTTGTTGATCCAGCAACTCGAGTTCTTGCAATCTAAATATTTTGTAGTCTTCATCAGTAACAAGACCTTGCAAAGAAACTCTTAAAGATGGTATTTCCACCTCAATAGGTAAGACTGCTTCAGATCCATACACCAAACAAAAAGGTGTAGCCCCATTAGGTGTTCTAATACTTGTTCTATAAGCCCATAGTGCGAGATTGAGCTGCAGATGCCAATCCCTCCCAAATTTATTTACTGTTATGTGTAAAATAGTCAGCAGATTTTTGTTAGATGCTTCAGCTTGTCCATTACCTTGAGGGTAATATATGGATGACCAGTGCTGTTTGATTTTGAATTTTTCACAGAGCTCACCTAGATCTTTATTCTTGAATTTTCCTCCATTGTCAATCACAATGGATGAAGGTATCCCATACCTGTCGATAATATAGTTAAGGATGAACAAAGCTACTTGTTTATCGATTGCTTTGATGAGCGAAACCGCTTCTAACCACTAAGTGAAGTACTCAGTGGCAGTTATAATAAACTTGTGTCTGTTAGATGATGCAGGATATATTTGGCGAATGAGATCAAACACCCATTTCTGAAAAGGCCAATGTGTAATGAAGGGTATGAGATCCCTTGCTGGAGCATGTATGAGATTCCCATGTAACAAAAAGTAAAATATTTCTTGAGATCGTCCACCATTCTCTTAGAAGGCATCCGTTTCTCATCTCGAGTCTAATATGTATCATTGATTTGGTTGATGATTAGCTGAGAATCTCCATAGATGTGTAATTCCATAACCTTCCATTCAATAGCCAACTTGATCTCATTTACGAAAGCTTCATACTCTGTAATGTTGTTTGTGCAAGGGAAGAGAATCTTATAAGCCTTCAAGATTGAATATTTTTGAGGAGTAATAAAAAGTATTCCAGCACCGGAACCATGTTGAGTGAAAGATCCATCAAACAACATCTTCCATGATTGTTGAGTAAGGTGCATGATAGATTCATCTGGAAATTCTATATGCAAAGGTTGAGTGTCTTCAAGTGGAGAATCAACAAGTTGATCTGTAATTACCTATCCTTTGATGGCTTTGCATTCTACATATTCAATATCAAACTCTATAAGAACCATGACCCATTTAGCCAATCTTCCGGTATGTGTTGCTTTGCTGAGAAGATATTTGAGCGGATCAATCTTAGCCACTAGCTTGATGGAATGTGCTAACATGTAGTGTCTCAATTTTTGTGATGCAAAGACTAATGTCAAACATGCTTTTTCTATTATAGTATAGTTCATTTCATAAGATACCAAGGTTCCGTTGATATAATATATAGCTCTTTCTTTTTTATTTTCATCCTGTTATGCCAGAAGTTCCCCTAGTGATGAATCAGTAGCTGATATGTATAGAATCAATGGTTTACCTTGAATTGGTGGATTAGACAGGTATTCTTTGATTTTTTGAAGGTGATGTTCACATTCTTGATCCCAGTTGTATGTTACTCCTTTCCTTAATACTTTTGTGAATGGTTGACCTTTATCTGCTAGCTGAGAAATAAAGCATCCGATTGACTGGAGACGTCCTTGTAAACTTCTTATTTGACTAATATTATTTGGAGGTGGCATTTCCATTATAGCTTGGACCTTCTCAGGATCAACCTCAATTTCTTTCTTTGAAATGATGTAACCAAGTAATTTCCTAGATTTCACTTTGAATGCACACTTTTAAGGATTTAGCCGGAGCTTGAATTTTTCCATTCTATCTAGTGTGAGGCCTAGCTCTTGAATATGTGTGGATCTCTTCATAGTCTTTACTAAGGTATCATCAACATAATCTTCCATGTTTTTATGCATCATATCATGAAAGATAGTAGTTACTACTCTTTGGTAAGTTGCTCCTACATTCTTTAGCCCAAATGGCATGACGTTCCAGCAAAAGGTTCTCCATGCACAGGTAAAAGATGTCTTTTCTTCATCCCCAAGAGCTATTTTGATCTGA
Source organism: Cryptomeria japonica (assembly GCF_030272615.1). NCBI lineage: Eukaryota > Viridiplantae > Streptophyta > Pinopsida > Cupressales > Cupressaceae > Cryptomeria > Cryptomeria japonica. The sequence goes on from NC_081414.1 coordinate 492,536,105, forward strand.
TTATAATCAGAGATTCCATCTATTAATGAGTACATCTCATATCCAGCAGTCATATCCACTATCATATCAATGTTAGGTAATGGAAAATTGTCTTTCGGACATGCTTTGTTGAGATCCTTGAAGTCTGTGCAAACCCTAATAGATTTGTTTGCCTTTGATACAGGGTTTGAAATCCATTCTTCATAGTCTATAGCTCTGATAAATCCATCTTTTAGCAATTTTTCTAGCTCAGCCTTAACTAGCAGTACCACATGAGGGTGCATCTTACAGAGTTTTTGCTTGACGGGTTTAACTCTCGGTGTAATAGAAAGATGGTGCATGATAAGATTAGGATCTAGGCCTAGCATATCAGAGTATGTCCATACAAAGTTGATCTTCTTTTCTAAAAAGAGATTGCTGAAATCTTTTAACTCTTTAGCTGATAATGATTGAGCTAAGTGGATGATATGTGGTGTCTCTTAACTCCCAATATTTACTGGCTGAGTTGGTTCAATCAATATAGAAGACCTTTCTTGGAAGTGACTTGGCAAGATATCAAGTATCTCACCTTCAGGTGCCTCAGAGAGGTTTTCACCCTTAGGCACGTCCTTTATTTTTTATATTTTTTATTCTAACACCGCCACAATGTGGTTTTCGCCATCAGATCTTTAATTTTTCTTTTTTTGAATTTTGTGACTAAGATACTTGATATCTATTTGAGTCATGTTCTCACTGTGTTCGTTGATGGAAGAGTCCATTGGTTCAACTACATTAAGGTAGTAGGCTAATGTGTAGTCATTGGCATAGATAGGTACATTCATAGGTTGGTTTTGGAGACTACAGTCAATTAGTTCAGGATGTACCAATGATAAAGTTTGAATAGGTTCGAGGGAGTTCACGGTATTATCATCATAACTTTGAACCAACAAGTCGAGTTCTAGAAGACTACCTTGCATAAATGTCTGAAGACCAGGAATAGTTAGAACACGATCATTGAAGTGCACGTTAATATTTAGTTGACCAAGTCCAATAGACCTACTTCTAGTATCGTTCTCTACGCCATGCTGGACTACATATCATGGTTCGACAGTATCAAGGTTAATAGACAAATTCCCGACATCCATGAAAGAGGAGTCAGAGTTTGATGCTGAATAGGTATTGTCATCAATAGGACTGTTGTCAGAGTCATCAGAGTCATAAGATGAAGTTTATGAATCTTCTTCAAGTGATTGAGTAAATGTATGTATAGTGTCAATACCTGCATCTTTGATGCTGCAAGTTCCTTCATGATTTGGTTCATTTATCACTTGTATCTGACATACCTGTTGACATAACCTTGATGGTTCTGCAAATTTTTGTCTTTTACTCCATTCAGCTTCTTCTGGACTAATGACTGGTTCTATTTCTATAGCTTCCAATTCTTCTTGTGTAGTTCCATACTTGATTTGTTCTATCCTATTAGAGCGAGACATAATAGGTGAAGAATTTTATTGTGTTCTTCCTTTCAACTTTTGTTCATAGTCTGCTTGTCTTTTTAGTCTGATTTCTTCTATCTCCATTTGTAGTTTTAAGCGTATCAGCTCTTGTGTGTCATCTGTGATATCATTGGACTCTTTTGGAGTTTCTGTACTAGATGTATCTGAGAGATGATCTAGACCCCATTCATACTCGTTTGAGTCAGTTTCTAAATCATCTACTTTTTTTCTACCAGTGTATGTGACTGGAATTTTAGTGATGCAAATAATTCTTCAATTCTTTCTACGTCTTCTCTCATATCCTCTGGGACTTCTACTTCTTGTGGTATTTTATCTGATACCATTGGAACTTGATGACCAATTGTTTCCTCTCTCTTGATTGCTAGTTCTTCTTGTTCTTTTTCATACTCTTCTTGAGTGTGTTGAGTGTTTACTTCCTGTGATGTTGAAGGCAGTATCTTTTTCCTCCACTTAGACTGATGATGGGAAGTATGTTTCTGGTCTGATGTCTTTCCTAGATTGTATCCTAGTCTATCTTTATCATTTGTAGACTTAGTTTGTTAATGAATAGGTTCAATAATACCTTCTTGATTTTTTCCTAGAGGACCAGTACTTGAATATCCCATACATTGAATCATTTTATATCCTGGACCATATTGTGTCGGAGAAATCACAATGTCTTACTTCTTTGTTTTCACTATCTTCTTTGAAAAGCCATTTAAGAATAGCATCCTCTTCTATTTCGTTTGCAAGGGAAGTAGAGGATTGTACAAAGAGACCGTCATATATGACATTTGGAGTGGAAGTTTGTGGCTTCATAACCTCTGATGGTTTTCCTAATTGTCTTGGTGATGGAGGAAGAGAGATTAGTGAAAGTATTGGTTTTATCTTGTATCCATCCATGTCAGTATTTGTGATTTTCAATTTCTTTTCTATGTCCTTCATCAAGGTTTCTGAACTTTCAGTTGTAGAGGCTTCTCTATTATAAGGCACAAAGGTATCAACATTCTTTGTCTGTCGAGGGACATAAGAGAAAAAATCAAAGACGGATGGCGGAAGGAGCAGTAAGCGGCAATGGGGGAATTCAAAATTCAAATTCTCTACTAGGCGGGAACTCTGGTTCCAATGATGGGAGTGGTCAGATTGTAGCTGGTCCCATAGGAGAGAAGGATAAGCCTTCAGACTTTCCGGAAGCTACTGCTATTCAGCAGACTGGTGGTACTCTACTAGAGAAGACAATGGGTTCCTCTGGACCCTTGGGGGAAGGGACCAGCGGGGGGCCCATCCCACGTGATGGCTCCAGGGAGAGCGGAAAAGAATAAAAAAAATGGTCTTCCCTCTTTGGATCTAGACCAACTGGTAAATCCTCATTTCTTCCTGTCAAGAATATATCTGATCCTTCTAGAGGTAAGTTCCCTATCTCTATCCCTGATCTGGTTTTGGATCATAACATAAATAGTATGTCGAACTCCTTGGTAGGCAAATTTATAGGACCACGTCCTAACATTGAAGTTGTTAGGGCCTATGTCAAACAAAAATGGGCCCTTAAGGCTAATGTTGAAATTTCGGCCTTACCCAAAGGCCATCTGTCCTTTTCTGTCTCTTGCGAAGAAGACAAACTTATGATTCTTTGTGGAAGTCACTGGTTGGTAGGAAAGACAACCTTGGTTCTTCATAAATGGCAACCAAATCTGAATATGAATGACTCTCTCTTGACACAAGTTAGAGTTTGGGTAAAGCTGTCAGGCTTGCCTCTGGAATATTGGGCAAAAAGTATCTTCTCTAGAATTGCAAACTCTTTTGGTGAACTGCTTTCTATAGACCTAGTGACAGCTTCAAAAAGGAGACTCACTCATGCTAGATTTGGTGTAGGGATAGCCCATGATGCAGATATGCTGAAACAGATAGATTTAGTATCAAAGCTAGAAACATGGAAGCAACATATTGAATATGAATCTATTCCCTTTGCCTGCTTCCATTGTAAAAAAGAAGGGCAATGGGTGAAGTCCTGTCCCATCAAACCCAAGGCAGAATCCAGGCAGCCTAAGCCCCATTCTGAGAACCAAAGGGCACCAGAAAAAATGGTATGGCATGTTAAAAACTCAGAGAATAAAGAAGAAAACTCAAATCATTTTAATCCCTTGGGGGAGAAGAAGGAAGTGCCCTTAGCCTCTATCTCTAGTCCTACAACCCATGAAGCTCTGAGAAATGATTCAACCATTGTCAACCTTCCGATTACTTCTCAAATAGGGGAGCAGAAAGATCAGACTGATACTTGTGAAGGAAATGAACTACCAGAGAAAAATGATCAACCAGAGGAAGGAGAAATACCTGTCTCTCAAGAAGAAAAGACTGATTCCTCTCTGCACATGCCTAGTCTTGAAATACAAGAAGCCCAAAAATGTTCAATTTTGGGCCTAAACCTCTCGGACTCAAACTAGAGCTCAAAATCAGCTAACAGTGATTTAAATGATTCAAATGCTTCCAAAACCCCTAATTGGGGAAACGAAGAAGAAATTTCCAAAATCCTAAGCAACCCAGTAGTGGCTCTTGAGATAGACGCTGAGTGGAAAACACCAAAGCAAAGGAATAAGAAAGGAACTACTCCCTCAACTTCTCTTCTAAGGAAATCTAGCAGAATAACTCAAGTGGATGTCAGGTATACCTCCTCCTCCCCAGGTCGTCCCTCTAATCACACAGTCAAAAACAAGGAGGCTAGCAAGAACATTGCAGATGGAACCTAGAAGACTCTTAAGGAGTTAGGAATAGGTAAGTAACTATGAAGATTATTTCTTGGAATATTAGGGGACTTAATAACCCCCATAAGCATGACATTATCAGGAACATGATAAGGGATCGTAAACCTAATATCTTTCTAATTCAAGAAACCAAAATGAGTAAAGAAAAAGTTGAATCATTGAAGTTTTTCAAAAATGGAAATGTCAATGGCGGCAGTTCTGAAGGTACTTCAGGAGGCATAGCTACCATTTGGAATCTTAATTCTATCAAAGGGCATGTTATCATCCAGGACAACAATTTCTCTTGTATCAAATTTGAGCACCTAAAAGATGGTACTTCATGGGTCCTCACCAACATATATGCTCCCTGTAACTAGGAAAATGGAATGCATCAAAGCAATATCAATTAGCTAACCACAAAGCTAAATTGCAATGAAAAGAAATCCTAATACATTCAATAAAGGAATGAAGATGAAATACTAAAATAAAATGCAAACCAAAGCATGTATCTCCTTCATTGTTCCTCCATTGTTCTTCTTTCACCTTCAAATTTGATGTAGATCTCACCTACAAGTGCAAAATGCAAGTGGAAAGCAAGTTGTTGAGAGATGAAATTTGCAGCATAAGGTTACTCAAAAATGTGATTGATTCATTCGATCTTTTGATTGAAGAAACTCATCCAATTTATAGACAAATTGGAGAGAGGACAAGATTAGCATGAAATTGATATTAGAGACAATTGATTTCAAAAATGGCAAAATTGAGTTGAAGAAAGAAGGTTATGACACCTTCTATGTCATGAATTATGACATATTGCCAATGCAAAGGTTAGAGGACTAAAAGCTTATGACATCTTGCTATGCCAACAGTATGACGCATGAGAAATTCATGCTTCCACCGAAGCACAAAAATAGGGAGAGACTAGAGAGGAATTGATTAGGTGGAAATTATGAATTAGGAAAATTAGAAATAAAGTTAGATATGATGAATTGGAAATTAGGAAATTAGAAATTGATGAAATTAGAAAATTAGGTGAATTAATTAATAATTTTTCATTCATTAATTAATTCACAAAAAGAGGGGGAATTAATTAGCCAATTAAATAAATATTTAATTGTGACAAGAAGACTTAGGATAAATAAATAAATTATTTAACCTAGAGGGAAAATGACAAACAAGATTAAATGAATAAATCATAAAACCCTAGAAGATGAATTAGAAATGCAAGGACGACAATTAGGTCTTGACAAAAGATAATTGATGTAGGGTCGATTTGATCATGATTCTGACTAACAAAGGACCAGTGTTGATAAATGATTAAAATTGGTTGACAAAAATCAATGACAAATTGACCAAGATTGACAAGGAGATCAAATTGATAGGCACCAATTGATGAGGAATAATGACTAATTGATCCAAATTGACATGATTGAAAAGGACAAGGATCGATGATGAATCGATCGCAAAATGACAAGATTGACAAATTGATAAGAGAGTGACAAGATCGACCAAAATCATGACTGAAGATTGCTATCGACAAGACCTAATTCGAAAGCGAGAAAAATGAGGAATGCAGAAGAAGGACTCGATGCTCACAAATGATAAAGTCCAAGTGCGCAACATAGAAGAAATGTTAATGCGATGCAAGAACCCTAAAATAAGGCAATGTGCAAATGTTAAAGTATGACTCCACAAGTGTTGACCACTTTTAGATGTCTACATTTTGCCCCTCTTTGAGACAATGCGATTCTAAGCATTGTTTCAAAGAACAATAATGAAAATGCCCCAGACAATAACAATAACATATGCATGCCCCCTCGAGGAATTGGCCGGAAAAATCTAGAAAAGAGGCCTAGTGATCGATAAGAATGACAGAAGATGATAGGTTCGAACGGACTGCCAAGACCGATGGAAGAAATGTTAGTAAGAAGAAATTAGACAGAGGATAGTTAGAGATGAAGGAAAACTTGCTTTCACAAATGCACATAAGTAGGTGAGAACCTTTATTTAATGTAGCAAAGCAAATGTAGAGCATCATGGCATTGAAGGCCAGAGCTGGAACGCAACCCTTTTTGCAAAAGACAGACACATCACACACAAGGAATGAGTGAAGCATCCTAGGGTGCATACATCAAGGGTCGAGGTATGTGCGGCGTTCACAAAGCGAACGTACTTATCACAGACACCCAATGATATAGTTGCCCCAGTTTGTGACAAACATTCCACAAACAACAAACATAACAAAAAACAAAAGGAAAGGGACCATGAACCATCCCGATCACTCTAAATCACTCAGTGACATCCTCGAGCAACCTAGGAACATGATCGAAGCCAAAGATAAATCAGTAAAAAGATAAGATGCACAAATTCAACCAGGTCAAACAAATAGTCTGATTGTCATTGTCAAAAGTGGAAAACAAGAATGATCATGCTGTCTGGTTTCAGGGAATGCAGTACCCCGTCTAAGACAGGACACAGTCTAGTTTCAAGTATACCACACCCTGTATAAGACCCATGATAATATTGACAAGGACCAATGGTAATGTTGATGCTATTTTGATTGATGTGACAACTGTGATCAGGTTGAATGCTTGCTTGGTCGAACAGTTTATCTGTTAATGTGTGATTTCATTAAAGCACAATGTTTGATAGATTGTCATTGGATGTATGCTCAACGATCTGTCTATGCACAAAGGGGACCATTTATTGACAAAATGCAAAATGCCAAAGAAATTGTTTTTGGATTTTGATGTTTTTCACTTTGTAGGAATTTCGAGTTTTTTTTTTTTTGTTTGTTTTTTCAGGACTTTATTTGACTTTTTAGGGATTTTTTCAGGACATTATTTGATTTTTAGGAATTTTTTGAGGACATTATTTGATTTTTAGGGATTTTTTCCGGACATTATATGATTTTTAGAAAAATTTTCAGGACATTATATGAATGTTTTTGAATTTTGACATTTTAGCTGAAAATGAACACATGATTTTTTTTTTTTTGATGTTTTTGAATGTTTTCAGGATTTTTTTCAATTTTTTTGATTATTTCAGGACATTTTTCAATTTTTATGGTTTTGCCCCCAGTGTCTAGCAAGGCAAGGAATATGACAGGTGAATAAATAGGCTTGCTAAAATGTAGGTGGATAGAGGGAAGACAAAGGCCTTTTATTATGGAGACAATACAGATGCAATTTTCAAGGGCTATGGCGTGATGGGACAAGAGACTGGATATGGCAATGTAAAGTAGTGCAATGGCTTGAGGGACATGTCAAGAGGTTTTTGAAAAATATGTTTTGCATTTCACGTCCTTATGTTAGATCAAGATCAAGGGACAGAAAGAGTGTATGGATAGTGATAAGATATGGATAGGATAAGCAAGACCAAGAATGGATAAGGGACATAGACTGAAGGTTGGGATTGGCTAAGGGATAGTGGCAGAAAGTTGCAATAAGCCAGGGAATATGGATGAAAGGTTGTAATAAGCAAATGGATAAATGACCAAAAGCTATGATAGACTAAAATCTGCAAACAAGATACATGATGCTCATGACGATCCTCAACCTTGTCAAGATCAAAGGTGGAAAGGTAAACTAGACATGAGGGACAATAGGATATGAAGGGTAATGACAGGGGTTCGATAGGATAATGGAACAATGAAGGACAAAAGGATATGATAGGATAAAACCTGTCCCCAAGTACGGTATGCAAGAAGTTCATAGATTACACATGATGCCTGTTTGCCAGGTTTTCATCACGATACTTGCCCAAGGCGCCTGTTTGCCAGGTTTTCACCAGTGGATGAATTATTTTTGCTTTACTTTTTTTTTTCTTTTTTCTTTTCTCACTTTTTTTTTTTGTATTTTGACTTTTTCAATAGAAGATGGACACATGATAGGGGATGGAAGAAGGACTCAAGCATCTTTTTTTTTTTTTTTTTGGATAGTAGCCTTGAAAGAAAATGGACCATGACCTTTAAAAGTATGCTCAAAGACATTGGTCAGATAAGGACATGGAAAATAAGATGAAACTAAGGCAAGGATTTATGTAAAGGATTGGATCAAAGGGATCGAAGGATGGAAAATATGCATTGGATAATGGATAGGGTATTGGAAGAACTGTGCTTGAGTGGATAGAAATGTTGGCAAGATTGACATTGGCACACACCTTGAGGGGTGATGGACTGATGGAGGAAAAGTGGGTTTTGGATATGCAGATTTTGATGAAGGAATAGCTAGGGATTTGTGAGATTTGGATGGAGGAATAACTTGGGATTTTGGGACATAAGGGCCCAAAATGGATGAAGAAGGTGATGGAGGAATAGCAATTTTAGATGCCAATTTTGATGTTTCTTTAGGCTTTTGTGCCTCAAGGAGCCACTTAGGGATCCACATGGTTTTTGATTTTTCATGCTTTTGTGGTTCCTTGGAGTGCATTGCTTGCACAAGTGATTTAGGAACCCATATAGATTTTGACTTTGCTTTATTTTGCTCAGTGGGCTTTTGTGACCTTTTGGATTTTTCCTTTTCTTTTTGGATCATATTTTTCTTTGCTTTGACATGTTGATTAGATTGGACATGTTGATCCTTGAATACATGTGGATTTCTAGACTTATGACTTTTATACTTGGCATCCAAATTGCTTGGAGGGGGAAAGGAATGCATGGATGGATATGAATGAAGTGGGATTCTTTTGGATTGATGAAATTTACTCAAGGATGTGTGCCTTTTCTGACCTTGCATAGAGAACAAAGGGATATAAGGACCTAAGATGGATGGAAAGTATGATGGGGAAGGTGTATGTTTTGATTTTGATGGACGGATACCAACGTCTTGAGAGTGAGTTGTGTAGACATGACCCTTAAGAACTTCTTTGATATGGAGGGGTTCTTTCTCATGAAGGTCTACTCCTTTGCCTTTATGAATATCTTGACTTGTAGGATACTCTTTTCTTTGGGAAGAAGACGTGAGTCCATTATGAGGTGGATATGATATGAGAGAAATAATGAGATCTTGAAGTGGATCGGATTGCACCAAAGTGGAAGAACCCATTATGCATGTCGAGGGTTCATGAACATCTTGCACTGACACATTAGAATCATGAGGGGGATTAGGATCATGAGGGGGACTAGGATTGTGAGGTGGACATAGATCAATGCCAGTATATTCAAGAGATGGAATGGGATAAATAATGGGATCATTAAAAGAAATGCGATCTTGGAGTGTATATGGAGCATTAAGACAAGGAGATGGAGGAACAAAAAGATCTTGTGGAGGATTTAAAGGAATAATTTGATCTTGACAAGGAGGAAGATCATTGGAATCCTCTTTAAAGGTGCTTTGCTCTTGACTTTTAATGGGATCATTGGAAAGGATGGAAGGGATATCTGGAATGTCAATGGGATTTGAAAGGACATTTTTTTCATGAAATGGAGTGGGATCATTTGGGATTGGATGGACTGGGATATCTTGATCTTTCTCGGGGAATGGAGTGTCAATAGGACTTTGGATAGGATGGAAAAGAATAGGGGAATCATCATGAGCGTCTGGGAACATGGGGTCCTGGTCAACAATTGGATGGGATGATAAGGTTTTGGGATCTTGATCTTGATTTTCTTTTTTAAGACACGTTTCTTCATGCTCTAAATTATCCTCTTGACATGCGGTTGGACTTTGGATATGCATGGGGGATTTTGGCCAGGGATCAATGCTTTGGCATGAAGGGGATGGAATTTGAATGGGGTCCTCTAAAATAGGTAATGGCAATAAAGTGCATGGTGGCATTGGGTCTTGTATTTCTAAAACATGACAAGGATGTGCATCATGAATTGGATTATCTTGGCAATCAATTATGGATAGCCCTTGGATAATTTCATCCTTGGGTGTATTATTTGATGAGGACAATATGGAAGGTTCTTGTGAAACTTCTAAAGGTGTAGGGATAGATGCCACTGGAGAGTCAATTTGTTTGTGGGGGGATGAAGCATTGCTAGACATAGTTGTATTATCTTTATCTTCCTCAAAAAACTCACTTGGTAATTTCCTTAAGATCCTTGCAATAAAGCCACCTTTCTTTCGAGGTTTTGACATAGTTGTATCTGAAATTTGAACTTGTTTGGAAAGGAGTTGGTTCTAGTCTGATGTCATGTTTTGATTTCGAACTAGATGTTGATCAAATTGGTTTGACATGTTCAAAATTTGTCTTGGTGCATGTTGCAAGTTTTGTTTTTGAATTTGTGATTGTAGTTGTTGACATTGATATGGTGATTGAACTTGTTGATATTCCACCATCGGTTGAACTATTTGTGGACATTGTACAATTGGTTGGACATGTTGTTGAAATTGGACCATTGGTTGCGTTGGTTGTATATGTTGGACCATTGGTTGTGTCTGTTGGAAATGTTCGAACTGTTGAACAATTGGTTGTGATGGTTGAAAATCTGATTGATAGTAAACACCTTCTTGTTCTTGTTGTGAAGGCACATAATGTTGTTGTCTCTTTTCTTGAAATTGTTTCATCATCTCTATTTGTGAGAGGAGATCTGGTATGTTTGATTGTTCGATAAGAGATCTTACATCAATTGGCTCAATATTTGGATTTTGACTTAGAAATTTTTGAAACATTTTGGACATTTGTGATCTATTCTTCTCAATGTTTTTCACTTTTTGTTCCAAAATCTCCTTTTCTTGAGCTAGTTTCTCCTCTAGTTTTTGTATTTGGACATTTACATCATCATGATAAGTTTGATCCAAGTTCTGAGACATGTAGAGATTGGATTGACATGATTGATTTCTCAATTGTGATGACATGGCTTCGTAAGATGGTTGAGACCTCATTTCAACAAACATGTCACTATGCAATGCAACTAATGGGATTGACAAATGCAACCTAAAAGGATGACAATGCAACTTAATGTTTTTGTACCTTTTGAATTTTTGGAGACAAACTTTTGAAATGCAAAGCTAAAGACACAACCTTGGGAAATGGAAATGAAGTCAAGACCTTAAAGGACAAAGGACCAAATGACAATAGGACAAATTGACAATGTCTCACCTATATGCATGGATACTAAGCTAGGTTTGACAAAAATGATATTAATGAAAGGACAAATTTTAGACAAGGTAAAGACTCCCTAACAACAACTTAGGGTATCATCCAAAGTTCTGATTTTTCAAGTTTGACAAACCAAATTTTTGAGACTAAATGCAAGAAGGCAATGATTATGACAATGACTTAGGATATGACATGAAAATTATCTAAGGATATGATATGACAAGATGACAATACAATGATAAGGATATGTGAAGACCAATGACTTGGAATATGCAAAATGCAACCTAGGCAAGACCTAATTTTAGCATGACAAGGATAATGCATGAATGTCACCTAGATGGAAATCTAGCTTGGATATGACAATGAAATGCAAACTTAGGGAAATGATTTTGAACCTAAGTGCAAAATGAGGATGCTTGCAATAAAAAGGACTAAAATGAAGGGAGATGACAATATGTCCTAGGACCTAAGTTGGACTATGCAAAACCTAGCCTAAAGTGACATGAATTTTGAAACAAAGATATTCAATGTTTTGACAAGCCATGTTCAAATGTTGGATGAATACTTGGACAAATTTGGACTTTTGTTTGAATTTTGTTTTGAATTGAAGGTTGTTGATTTTGAAAACCCAAGTTGATTATGAGCACTTTTGAAAGTTTTTTTTGATTTAACCTTTGACAATCACGGAAGACAAAATGTTTGTTTGACTTTGACTCAAGACAATCAAGCACATTCACAAAAAATCCTATGGCTGGCAAGGGCAATATTTGTTGAATCCTCTAACCATAAAATACAACACTCAGCCAGATAGCTAGATGCTTGGTAGCACTGGCTCCCCCTTACAGTGCACTCACTTCTCGGGCATACCAAGCTTCGAGTTCAAGGGGCATCACTTCCCAAGAACTTGCTATCTCTAACTGAGGAGTACATGAGAGGTGTCTTTGGCATGCGCGTATCACAATGCCTGAGCCAACAGATAGAAGGATTCTGGCATCTAAAAACAAGAGATTCTAGTAAGGGCATCTGTTCGGGTGGGTATTGATCCGGCAAATAAATCATCGCAATACCATTCCAGCACCTGTTGTCTACAACTTTCGTTGCATCCACAGTTATTTAGAGTGGTTCAGAAGAGCTTGGCTTTAGCCCGTCACCACTTTGGGTCATTCCCTCTCACCAATGCATGTGCGAAGTGCCAGGAAAATCGGGAGGCAGGCCCACTATCTAAAGGCTAAAAACATGCAAGCAAAATAAAAAAAGACATGATAAGCATTGATTTTTTGACCTTTTAGAAAATGAAATGAGTTTACTAATTCATTTGCATCCTAATTAATACTAGATGAGATTAATTCCACATTAATTTAAAAAAGATTTGATCAATTTAAGCCATGATTAAATGCAATTCGTTGTTTATTTTAAACCCTTTGCATGCATGAAATGTGGAATTTGTTGTTGTTCTTGAAAGGAAATTCGCAGCCAACTTTATGACAATTTCCACATAACCCAAATTCAGATTTTAACCAAATCAACACATAAGATCCACATGCAAAGAATAGACAACATACTCACAAAATGTGACACAAGATATACCCTGGGAAAACCCTCATGAGGGAAAAACCCAGCCTCCAAAAGCATCATCCACCATGTATTATCAGCAATGCGTCCATTACAATACAACTATGGAAAGCCTTCAAAACCCAGCCATAACCAAGCACTCCATGTGATCAAGCATGAATCCACACATCCCATGCCATGCTTCCTTCTTCACAAATGCTAACCTGGCTTCTATCCCAAACAACTACCCTTGTGGTGCTTTTATAGAAACAAGCAACCACAAAACCACTAAGTGGTATTACATCAAAACCATGTGCCCAAAACCATGTGACAATAAAATAATATTTTCCTTACCAACCTTTTAATGTTTTCCTTAACTACCCATGACCCACATTTAATATTGGGTACTTTATCACAATTACATTCCCCAATATAAAATAACAATACCAATGTGTCAATACAACTCATCAAGTGGTTACAAGAATATCCAAAAGGATCTCTACATGTTGCACGTTCATCTAGGTGCTCCTAGGTGCAACAATACAATGATATTACAATTTAATTCTTTGTCCACCTCACACAATAATAAAATAATTAATAAACCATTATTATGCAAGGTGTACAACACCATTTCCCAACAGTTCTTTGATCCAAATCTTAATTAAAACTATGTGAGAATTGTAGGATTCATTCAAACCTCCTAATTAGGCTATGTGAAGATTTTTTGTTCATTAAATCCCTCTAATTAAACTATGTGAAGATTTGTTGTTCATTGCATGTTAAGAAATCCTGCATAAATCATTGTTTAGACTCCATAAAACCCACACGCAATAATAGATCCTATCATAAAACCTGCATGCAACAACATATTAGTGCAAAAAACCTGTATGCAACAATGGATTAGTCCAAAAAAATACACATGCAACAACAAATGCTCACATAAAACCCGCATGCAACAACAAATTAGTTTTAAAAACTTGCATGCAACAATGTATTAGGACAAAAAACCTACATGCAACAATGGATTAGTCCAAAATGCCTACATGCAACAATGGATTAACACCAAAAACCTGCATGCAAAAACAAATCCACACATAAAACCTACATGCAAATAGCAAATAATTCACGTCGGGTTCACCAGAAAATGTAACTAGGAAAATGGAATGCATCAAAGCAATATCAATTAGCTAACCACAAAGCTAAATTGCAATGAAAAGAAATCCTAATACATTCAATAAAGGCATGAAGATGAAATACTAAAATAAAATGCAAACCAAAGCATGTATCTCCTTCATTGTTCCTCCATTGTTCTTCTTTCACCTTCAAATTTGATGTAGATCTCACCTACAAGTGCAAAATGCAAGTGGAAAGCAAGTTGTTGAGAGATGGAATTTGCAGCATAAGGTTACTCGAAAATGTGATTGATTCATTCAAAATGTGATTGATTCATTCGTTCTTTTGATTGAAGAAACTCATCCAATTTATAGACAAATTGGAGAGAGGACAAGATTAGCATGAAATTGATATTAGAGACAATTGATTTCAAAAATGGCAAAATTGAGTTGAAGAAAGAAGGTTATGACACTTCTATGTCATGAATTATGACATATTGCCAATGCAAAGGTTAGAGGACTAAAAGCTTATGACATCTTGCTATGCCAACAGTATGACGCATGAGAAATTCATGCTTCCACCGAAGCACAAAAATAGGGAGAGACTAGAGAGGAATTGATTAGGTGGAAATTGAATTTAGAAAATGAGGTGGAAATTAGGAATTAGGAAAATTAGAAATAAGGTTAGATATGATGAATTGGAAATTAGAAATTGATGAAATTAGAAAATTAGGTGAATTAATTAATAATTTTTCATTAATTAATTAATTCACAAAAAGAGGGGGAATTAATTAGCTAATTAAATAAATATTTAATTGTGACAAGAAGACTTAGGATAAATAAATAAATTATTTAACCTAGAGGGAAAATGACAAACAAGATTAAATGAATAAATCATAAAACCCTAGAAGATGAATTAGAAATGCAAGGACGACAATTAGGTCTTGACAAAAGATAATTGATGTAGGGTCGATTTGATCATGATTCTAACTGACAAAGGACCAGTGTTGATAAATGATTAGAATTGGTTGACAAAAATCAATGACAAATTGACCAAGATTGACAAGGAGATCAAATTGATAGGCACCAATTGATGAGGAATAATGACTAATTGATCCAAATTGACATGATTGAAAAGGACAAGGATCGATGATGAATCAATCGCAAAATGACAAGATTGACAAATTGATAAGAGAGTGACAAGATCGACCAAAATCATGACTGAAGATTGCTATCGACAAGACCTAATTCGAAAGAAAGAAAAATGAGGAATGTTGAAGAAGGACTCGATGCTCGCAAATGATAAAGACCAAGTGTGCAACATAGAAGAAATGTTAATGTGATGCAAGAACCCTAAAATAAGGCAATGCGCAAATGTTAAAGTATGACTCCACAAGCGTTGACCATTTTTAGATGTCTACAGGAATTGGTAAGTAACTATGAAGATTATTTCTTGGAATATTAGTGGACTTAATAACCCCCATAAGCATGACATTATCAGGAACATGATAAGGGATAGTAAACCTGATATCTTTCTAATTCAAGAAACCAAAATGAGTAAAGAAAAAGTTGAATCATTGAAGTTTTTCAAAAATGGAAATGTCAATGGCGGTAGTTCTGAAGGTGCTTCAGGAGGCATAGCTACCATTTGGAATCTTAATTCTATCAAAGGGCATGTTATCATCCAGGACAACAATTTCTCTTGTATCAAATTTGAACACCTAAAAGATGGTACTTCATGGGTCCTCACCAACATATATGCTCCCAACACTTTGAAGGCTAGAAATTCCTTCTGGAAAAAACTTATTCAAGCTAGGGATAGCTTCAGAAATCTTAGTTGGCTAGTTATGGGAGACTTCAATACTCCTTTGAGAAAGGAGGAAAAATATGGAGGAAGCCCTCCTCATCTGGAAAGAAGGTTGGCCCTTATGGATTTAATTAACTCTCAGACTCTCAATGACTTGGAAATACAGGGATGTAATTATACTTGGACTAACAGGAGAATTGGTAATGATCTTATCCAAGTTCATCTTGATAGGATTCTCATTTTTGATAACTTGTATAGTCATTATTTTTGTTCTCTGTCGGCCCACATTCGGGTTGGTTCAGATCATTTTCCCATCACTCTCATTGCTAACTCCATCAAAAAAAGGAGAAAATTCCCCTTCAGATTTGAAAAAATGTGGACCCTCCACCCAGATATCAAAAGTAATATCCAGAAATGGTGGAGCATTCAAGTTGAGGGAACTGCTATGTACAGAGTTGTTAAGAAGATTAAAAGTGTAAAGGACAAGATAAGACTAAAATAAATCCAGCTTTGGGAATATTTTTGAGGCCAAAAGTGAAGTCCAGGAAGACCTCAAAGAAATACAAACTCAAGTCCAGAAAGATGGTTTCAAAACTGTGTCCATTGCTGATGAAAATGAGACTCTCAAAAAATATCATGATATCATTGCCAAAGAGGAAACCTTTTGGAAGCAGAGATCTAGATGCATCTAGCTTAAGGAAGGAGATAGGAACACAAGATTCTTCCACATGTCGACTATCAAGCATAAAGCAGTTAATAGGGTCACCAAACTCATGGTGGATAATGGGGAGATTATCAAGGAGGAGGAAATTAGGAATGAAGCTAAAAGGTTTTTTTTGGAACTGCTAAAGAGGGATCATAGGTTGGATGCTGAAGCTCAATCTTCCTTTCTTCTTAACATCCCTTGGCTCATTGATGATCATAAGAATGCCTCCCTTTCTTCCATTCCTTCTAATCAAGAAATAAAAAATGTTGTCTTCTTCTTTGATGGTAACAAAGCGCCGGGCCAGGATGGTTTTCCAATGTTCTTTTTTCAAGATTTTTGGGACATTGTCGGGAAAGATGTTTCCAATGGGGTCAAGGAATTTTTTGGGGCTAGGAAACTTTTGAAAGAAATCAATGGTACTTTTTTGGCTCTCATTCCCAAATCTCAAGGCACTGACTCTATGGAAAAATTTAGACCTATTAGTCTTTGCAATTCCTTTTATAAGGTTATCTCTAAGGTTCTAACTTCCAGATTTCTATTTGTCCTTAATGCTGTTATTAATCACCAGCAAAATGGTTTTGTCCCTGGTCGTCAAATTCTTGACTCTATTATTACTGTCCATGAGAACATCCACTCTCTTGTTAAAGCTAAGAAGCAAGGTCTCATCCTAAAGCTTGATCTCTCCAAAGCCTATGATAGGGTTGACTGGTCTTTTCTCTTAAAGGTTCTCATGTCTTTTGGTTTCTCACCTAGAGTTTTGGATCTCATCACCCAACTTATCACCTCTGCTTCTTTTGTTGTCCTTATCAATGGTTCCCCTTCTCCTTTTTTCCAAGCTTCTAGAAGTCTTAGGCAAGGGGATCCTATTTCCCCCATCCTCTTCATTATTATGGCAGAATGTTTTGGAAGGAGTATGAAAAATTTGGTTTTGCAAGGCTCCTTTAAGGGTCTCCACCCTTCCTCAGCGGATCTTGTTTGATCACATCAACAATTTGTCAATGATATTATTATCATGGGGGAATCTAGTATTTCTGAAGCTAAAATTTTGAAGAGTACTCTTTGTAAGTTTTCCTCTGCTTCGGGTCAGCAAATCAACTGGACAAAAAGTGAAGTTTTTTTCATCAACACCCCATAGAGAAGACAACAGAGAATCAGTAGAATCCTAGAGTGTAGGATTGCTGATCTTACTGCTAACTACCTTGGTCTCCCAATGGGTACTGCTCCTCCTGACTCCTTCTGGAGTTCTCTAGTGGACAAATTCTAGAAAAAGTTAGCTGGTTGGAAAGGAGCCCTCCTAAGTCAGGCTAGAAAGCTCCAACTTCTTAAAGCATCTCTTCTAAGTATTCCGATATATGCTCTTAGCCTTTTCAGAATTCTAGTTAAGTATGCTGATGCTATCGAGAAAATCCAAAGAATATTCCTTTGGTCTAGGGTAGAGGACAAGAAAAGAATGTCCTTGGTGGCCTGGGACCAGGTCTGTAAACCGAAGAGCCATGGAGGTCTGGGCCTGAGGAGGATTCGAACCCTAAATGAAGCTCTTCTGTCCAAACAAGTCTAGAGAATGTTTCATCTAGATACCGAATGGTGTAAAATTTGGCAAAGTAAGTACTCTCTTCAGTCCTCCTCCCTTTCTTCTTTTATCAATTCAGATCTTAGTATTAATGGTTCCCACATATGGAATTATGCCTCTAAATGCAAAGAAAGTATAGCCAAAGGAGTGATCAGGAAAGTTGGTAATGGTAGGAAAGTTAAATTTTGGGAGGATCCCTAGCTTTTTGATAAACCTTTGATAGAAATCAATGAATGGGTCCCCCATGCTCCCTCTTGTATAAGATATTTTGGCTCCTTAGTTGTTGAGTACTGGACTGGTAACAAATGGCAGAATATTGAAAGCATCCACCCAAGCCTTTCTAAGCTCAAGATCCATTTGTCTACGATATTATTGAACAAAGAGGTTGACTCCCTGATCTGGAAACATGATCCCAAAGGTACCCTAACTGTTTCCTCTATGTATTGTGTTTTGTCCCCCAATCCTTTAGGTAATCCCTTCTGGTCGAAAGTCTGGATTAAAGGCCTTACCCCCAAGATCAATTTCTTCTTTTGGACCATCCTCCATAATAAAATCTTGACCCTTGATAGCCTAAAAAGCAAAGGCTTTTCTTTCCCTAATAGATGTGCTCTATGCCTTCAGGAAGAAGAGTTTTTGGACCACCTTGCCATCCACTGCCCCTTCTCAGCCTCAATCTAGGAAAGATTTCTCAATGGTTTTAGCATTGCCTGGGTGTTTCCCAATACCATCAAAGATCTATTTTCCTCCTGGAACATAAAATGGATTAATTCTTTTTTGAGATCTTTGTGGCAGCTCTCTCTTCCTCACATCCTATGGGAACTATGGAAAGAAAGAAATAATTGAATCTTAAGGGTTGTTTCCCTCAATCAGGATATTGTGTTCCAGAAAATCCAATGGGTGATTCAGGAAAATGTAGGGATCATTGAGGGTCCTTGTTTTTTGAACAACTCTCTAGAAGCAAATATATTAAGGGTGTGGAATATGAAGAGTATCGACAGTCCAAACCTCAACCATAATAAAAGGCTTGAAGCCAAATGGCAAAGCCCCCCTCTTGGTTGGTTCAAAGTTAATTTTGACGGTGCTGCCAAAGGTAACCCGGGTCCTTCAGGCTGTGGAGCTGTTCTAAGAGATGACAAAGGAATGTGCAAGGAAATGGTTGATGTCCCTATTGGAATCCAAACTAATCATAAAGCTGAAGCAATGGCAGCTCTCCAAGGCATCCTCCTAGCTAAAAAATGGAATTGTCCCTACCTATGGATTGAAGGGGACTCAAACAATATTATAAATTGTCTTAAGGGGGTCTCAAAACCTTCATGGTTGATCTACAACATAATCATCTCTGCTAGAGACCTTATTAGCACCTTTAAAAAAAGCTACATTTCTCATATTTATCGAGAGGCCAATGGCTCTGCTGATTAGGCTGCCAATGCGGCAGTTAACAAGGAAGCAATTACCATGTGGATGGGAGAACAAGGACTCCCCGAAGATGTCAGGCAAATCATTTGCTATGATCGTTATAGAAGTACTCCAAAAATACTTGATGGACATGATAATTATGAAAAGAATTGACTTGAGTACTTCCAGTCATTATAATAATGAGAGATTCATTCATTATATTACCAATGCCATAAGTTCCCACACTTTTTGGGTTACTTTGATAGTTCTGAAAAGCTCACCGGCTAATTTGCTCTGCAAGTTTCAAAATTTTATGTTGAACAATGACAATATGGGTGGTAATAGGAGGCGATATGAACCAAGTAGCTACAAAGAATGGAAATAGAAGGAGGAGGTTTGGGGTATTCTATAGAAGGGTGGCTTCTCAAAATTCATGGAGAGACTCCACGGTCGAGACAGCATGGTCACCAGTTTTTTCTATAAAAATTGGAAAAAGGGCATGCTGAAAATGGGAGACCAAACTATAGAAATCGATGAAGATTTAATTTCTCAAGCTATGAGCCTCACAAGAGAAGGGTGCAACTTCTACAGAGATAGGAAAG
Organism: Cryptomeria japonica; assembly: GCF_030272615.1. Lineage (NCBI taxonomy): Eukaryota > Viridiplantae > Streptophyta > Pinopsida > Cupressales > Cupressaceae > Cryptomeria > Cryptomeria japonica. The sequence goes on from NC_081414.1 coordinate 492,556,087, forward strand.
TTAGTAGGGAAGCTATTGAAAGATACCCGGATATCGAGAAGGAGAAAAAATGACTGGTAAAGTTTAGAAAAACCTACTACCTGCCCAGGGCTTTTGCCAAACCCTGGCGGGAGGTCCTCTTTGTTTTAATGCAATATATCACTCTAGATGGTAGGTTCACAAAATTTTATGGTTATCACTTTGTTCTGCTGAATCACTTTAGGCATAATGATATGGTTAACTTCCCTTATTTTCTTCTCTATTCGATGAATGCATCCCTTAAGGCCTACAAAGAGAACCCACGAGGTGATACGACCATGCATCAAGGTCTTATGGTCCTAATCTATGACCATCTTAAGGCCAACCAAATTGCTCGGATGCAGCCCTTTGTGGATTCTGAGGATGAGGGGTCTGACCCTGCCTTCTCAGAGGAAGAGGAGACTTTGGATGACTCTGAGGAGGAGAACCCTCAAGGGCTGCTGAAGAAGAAGACAAAAGCTCACACCTAGACCAGGAAAATGCACAAGAAGAAAGAGGAGACTGTTAAGGAACCGGAAGCCCACAAGCAAGTAAGGGCCTTGGAAGCTAATCAGAATTTGGAAAAGGAGACCATGGAAGAGGCTCTTAGGGCTATTGACACAACTACCACCCAGCACACCCCTAAAGAGGAAAAGGCAACCCCTAGAAAAGTTGACCCCCCCTCTAACCCTCCCCCTGAGGGTTTGCAAGGTTTCATGGAAACTATGGAGTGGCTTATTAATGGTTACAAGAAAGCTATGGATGAAAACAAAAAACTCTATAATAGAATCTTGATCCTAGAAACCATCAATACTGGGGAAGGGAAGACCATGGCCAACTACATAGAGGACCTGAAAAGAACCATTGCCAAAGCCGAAGACATAAGAGATGCTTTCAACCCCAGGTTTGAAAAAATTGAGAAGGATTTGTTGGAAAGGAAAAATCTTGCTGACACTAACGACCACACTCTCTCGGAAACTATTAGCAAAGTTGGTAAAATTGAGGAGTGTCTGAAGAACAATGTTGAACAGAGCCTTAGCATCTTGAAGATTTCAGCCAACAACACCAACACTCTCATCAGCAAACTGGATGATGAAAAGGAAATCCTGGACATTGACCTGGAAACTAAAGGAACAAGGGAAGCACAAGGCCCCAGAACCCGCACCAGAGGCATAAAGAAGGACAAAAAACCTAACAAGGATCTGGAAGACCTTAAAGTTGTTGGGGCCACTTACAACGAGCTGGTGATAAAGGCGGAGGACTTGTTGAAGAAAATTATTGTGTAGCGCCTTCTTTGTTTCTTTGTTGTTGTTTGTTTTGTTGTCCTTTCGGTTCACTGGCTTTTTGCCAGTCTTTTTGTATGTGGTTCTTCAGCACTGAGCTTTTTGGTGTCTTATCTTAATATCCTTTGTTAAAGGTTTCAAGTCCTAAAAACCTGCTTTTTTAATTAATCAGAACATTCTTTGTCAATGCATTACAGAGGGAGTTTTTATCAGTAGGAATATTAAGTTCAACTCCGTTATAAGTAAATTTTAAGCCTTGATGATATGTAGATGGAACTTCCTTCATTTAGTGAATCCATGGCCTGCCTAGTAAGATGTTGTATGACAGAGGAAGATCAAGCACCTGGAAAACAACATCTCTTTCTACAGGTCCTACCCTAATTGGTAATAGTACCAGACCTTTAGAGGTTCTTTCTTCTTCATCATAAGATTTGATTGTTATTTTCTTGGTCAGATCAATGAAATTTTCAGAAAAGACCAGCTGTGTAAGAAGATTATAGGTACAAATATTCAACCCAACACCTCCATCTATCAAAACACATTTAACTCAATGTTTATGGATCATAGCTTCAATGTGAAATGGATGGTTATGTGGGTGATTCAACGAGTTGTCATCTTCTTCAGAGAAAGTGAAATAATGAGGCAAAGTCAAGTGACCCACCATAGATTGGAATCGATTGATATCTAAATATTTTGGGATATTGGCAGTGAGAAAGGCTTTGTCGAGGATCTCTTTATCAGCAGAAGAGATTTTGAGCAATTCAAAGATGGATATTTGAGCGTTCATTCTTTTCAATTGTTCAACAATGCTATAACCAGGAGAGAATGATGAAGCCAACTATTCGGATTTAGCCATGGTTTTATCTGTTTGTCTATTCGAAGAACTTGGTAGGTTTGATGTTGTTTGAGTAGGAGTTGAAAAACTAGCTCCTTGGAGAGTGACTTTCTTTTGAGCTCAGGTCACAACATTTGCATTTTGTGATTCGTTTTTCTTATCTTTGATTATGATCACATTGCAATATTCAGGTTGGGAAGACTCAATCATGTTGATCACATTGTCATTACTAGTATAGCCGGTGTAATTGACTTTGGCACCTCCTTTTGTCTTTGAAGAATCACCTTGTTCATAAATGGGTAAGGGATCTTTAAAAGCTTTGTGATCAACATTAGTTGTGTGATTTCCAACAACAATTTTTCTAGTGTCGATGAGATCTTGAATCTCATGCTTGAGCTTCATGCAGTTATTTGTGTTATGACCTTTGTTTCGATGGTATTCGTAGTATTCGTTCTTTCTCCACCATTTTGGTTTGACTTTGGGATCATATGGCCTAGAATTGTCTGGTAAGGTTATCAAATCATTTGCCAATAAAGTTTTAAAATCTGATTCATATGATTCTTCCAGAGGAGTGAAGTCGCGTTTAGGTTTCAAAAGCCAAGGTTTCTCTTTAAACCACTCTTTTACTTTCTTCGAAGGATTTTCTGCTGCAGTTTCAGTTGCTTTGAGTGCTTGTGTGACACTAGCCATATTAAAGATCATGGATTTTGATTTTTCTTTAACAATGTCTACCACCCATCATTAACAATGTTTTTGTTGTTATCTTTGCCATATTTCCAATATTTGTTATTTTCTTTGGAACTAGAACCTTGTTGTGTTTCTTTCCAAAGTGAGATATCTCCTTTCTTTATAAGCACATCTTCCATTTCGAGGGCACTATCTACCATTTTGTTGAATGAAGGGTATACTTTCATTTGGATACTATATTTCAATTCAGGGATCAAGTTGTTGACAAAGATATCCATCTTCTCAGAATTTGGAATAGGCCCTAAATATCTAGAGAACATCTTTCTCCATTGTTGGAGGAAAGTGAGAAAGGGCTCTCCTATTTTCTGTTTGGTATTGCAAAGCTCTATCATAGTGACTAGGTGACGAATGTTATAGGAGTATTTAGAGTTTACTTTAGTGGCGAATATTCACCAATGGTGAATTTTTTATGTCGGCCATGTCAGAAATGGCGAATATTTTGTACCGTCTGGGGATGGCCATGTCACCAGAACATTATCAATTTCCGTCAAAGTCACGGCCCGATCGCCATATGTTTTATGCAAATAAATGTTTCTATGCAATGATTTTGCCAATACAATATATGGTGGACACATGGTAAATTTAATTGTTTCGCCTACACTCTCTGAGGTTGCCTTAATAGATGACCTTAATTCGCCTATAGGCATGTGAATATTTGTTAGCCAGGGGGACCCAATTCGCCTAACATCTTGCTGACGCGTGTCTCCATTCACCCCAGCTTTCGCCAACTATATTGTATTCGGCTATTATTTGGATGACCTATAATCGCCTCAAAAATTACATAAGTCATGTTATAGTTACACGAGATTCACCAAATATTTGTATACCATATAAAATTCCCGTAGAATTCGCCATATAAGGATTTGTATAAATACATGCAAAGATCAGATCTATCTCAACACAATCTGGTGGGTTCTAGGCTCTGAATTCTGATCAATAGCAAAGTTTTAGACCAAGGAAAATCATTGTTGTTGAGTCGTTGACTGTATTGGTGACTGCTAGTGACATAAAGCCTAAAGGTGAGTGATCATATTTTTGAAGTGGTATATTATACATTATAGCCTATTATTTCTTCTTCAGCAAATTGATATTTTTTTGGCAGCCTTTATTTCGTTGGAGATGTCGAATAGGAAGAGGGGTAGGAAACCTAAATGTGGGGAAGGCCAGGAGAGGCCAACAAAAAGCAGAATGTTGTCTTTGTACTTTGGCATTGGATGTGAAAATCAGGAAGGTACATCATCACAAGTACAAGTACAAGTACAAAATTCACCACTTGCACCGCATGTTGAAGACGGCGGCGAACCTGATATCTCAAATCAGGATGATCTTGAAGAAGATTATCTGGTAGATACCCAAGTTAGCCAGAATGATATAATCGACTTGGGTGATAATGCCATTGATGATAATGCATGGAAGGGGAAAAGAAAAGCCATATCAAAAAAGGGTGAACCACAATCAAAAAAGGATCGGGAGTGGGATATGTCAATGAGGAATTTTCAAATTAATTGGGCATCAAAGTATCCATTCATTGAACTAGTTGAGAATCCAATTGAACACGAGCCTCCAATAGAATGCAGGTGTAAGATTTGCACTTGGAAACATAACAAGGAAATAAGGTTGCAGCTAAAATTTGACACCATAGAAAAGCATATGGGTAAAGTTTATGCAAAACAAATGATAGACGGGGTTGAAAAATCAGTGATAAGATGGAAAACAAAGGATGAATGTAAGCATGTGAAGAATGCCGAAGAGTATTATTTTCATGAGAAATTACAGACGAAGCCTGCTGAAGTTAAAAGTTCTATTGAAGCTATTTTTGGAAAAGCAATGCAAATAGAACAACTGGGAAAAGTTGTTCAGTTAAGCATTGTTTTTCATATTTTGAGCAAAGGGCATGCTATGACAGATTTCCAATCAATTAGTGGTTTATTACACTTTTTGAAAGTTCCTAACTATCCTAATAGACACTGGTCAGTAAACAGTGGATGGGAATGGGCAAGTTGTCTTGCTAATGTTGAAAAAGAAGATGTATAGGAAAAAATAAGAGAGTCAAACTTCATTGCATTTTCTTTAGAAGAAGTTACCGCAGTAGAAAATACTTCATGGGTATGCATGCATGTTTATACAGTAGAGAATCATACCCGCCAACCTCATCTACTATTTGTTGCTAAAATGAAGGAGAGTGCGACAGTGGAAAATTTATTTCAACTAGTAAAGAGAAGTTTAATTGAATATGGAGGTATGGATGACATGACAGTAGCCAAATAATTGGTTTGTGTTGGAGCAGATGGAGCTTCAGTAATGCAAGGTCATAGGAACAGACTTTGTACAAAGATTGAAACTTCATTTGCACCGTACATTACTGCAATTCACTACATGGCTCACAGAATGAATCTAGCTTTTGGAATTGTGAGCAAGTTTGCTTCGGTTAAAAAAATTGAAATTTTAATCAGAGAGCTCTACTCACACTTCTGTCGAAGCCCCAAGCAATTTATGGAATTTCAAAACTTTGCTGATGGATTAACTAATGGGAATGAGCTTCTCAAGGATAATGATACCAGATGGATCTCTTTGGATGGTCTAGCGCATTGAGTGTTTTCAGAATATCCATCCTTGATTGGACTATTTCACACAACTCACGACGAATCAGATCAACCAAAATTTCTAGAATTTCTTGGCAAGTTAAGTAATTTAGAGACACTCTTAACTTTAGCAGCTCTTCTACACATGCTAGAGGAAATGAGGAATATTATGAAGGCTACCTAAAAAATAGCTTTGTATATTGCAGAATATGCTATGCTACGTAAGATGACATGCCTCTCCCTCGATAATCTCTATCGAAATCAACCAACACTATCTAATGAAAAATTTGTTAAGTGGTGGACACTCATAGATTTGAACAATCCTAATAACTTTTTACAAATCGATGCAGACAGGGAGGTATGTGCCAATGTACAGGGAGTTGAGATACCAATGCACTTCTATGCCACAGTCGACCCTGAGGAACCAGGAAAGCGCCCCAGGAAGAAACTAGCAAGAGTTACAAAGGAAGATTTCGACAAGATTGTTGAGACTATAACTACTTCTGTGAAGAAAATTGCATATGATCTTTCCTCACAAATTAGAAGCAGATTCCCTCCGGACAACCTACTCGAAGCCATGTCTATTGCGTTTCCTCATTATTGGAGCCTCAATAGTGCATCTGATTATTGAAGTAAGCTACTGACTTTGGTAAAACAATTTTGCATTTCCAAAGAATTTAATGGAGTAACTATAAATGGAATATTAGATGAAACTCATCTTTGAGAGCAATCAGCTCATTTTTCATACATTATGAAAGAACAATATGCCAAAATGGATAACCCCCACGAAGAGGGATCAGTAACAAGGGTTTGGAAATATATAGCTGAGAACAAAACCTTGCATGATTCAATGCCAAAATATGTGAAGCTTGTTGATTTATGTCTTACCATGATATTGGGTTCGGTGGAAGATGAGAGAGTTTTCAGTGCTTTGGGGTTCCTAAAATCAAAGCTAAGAAACAAACTAGACAAAAATTTGGAAAATTGCTTGAGGCTCTATACATCTAGGTATGATGTCCACACTTTTCCTTACGATAGGGCACTACAAATCTAGAGGTCCAAATGTGAAAGAAGAGGTTTGGGCAACACTTCAAACCAAAGTGTCAGTGGGACTACTAGAGCTACTCGTAGCATTGAGATGTAGTTCGGTGAAGATATGCAGACTCAGACTCAGAGTGAAGAAACCACAGACGGGAATCAATAAAGCACTGAATTTGATGAGGATGAATGGAAACTGTAACAGTAAGAGATTGGTATTTATTAATCTTATTACTGTATCTCATCATTCATATTACAAAAGCATATTACTTTTTGCAATTAGAATTTAATATTGATTTGTAATTATATTTTTCAACTTTCTATTTCCAGATTTAAAATAGCATAATAAAAAAAAACCATAATGTGTTTATTGATACATAGATGTTTATTGTTTATTTATACATGTTTGAGTCTCAAATCTGTGTGATACATTTCAGAACCATATGATACAATTCATTCAATAGTAATACACATGTCGAGAACTTAGATTTTCATTAATTCTTTCAAAATATAGCCATATGATACAATTCATTCAATAGTAATACACCAAATTCCAATCTGTGTGATTCTCCATACCAATTGCAAAAGTGAATACAAAGTTTTAGAACCCTTTGCAAATGACCCTGAATTCCCTTTTATAAAAACAAGAGAGCAACAACAACTCCTCTGTGATTCTCCAATGTCCTTGCAAAAGTGAATACAAAGTTTCAGAAGTAGAATCCTTTGCAAAATTGCAAATGACCCTGAATTCCCTTTTATAGAAACAAGGGAGCAACAACAGCTTCAGGTTGAATTGCAAGTTTGCAACATGTGAACACTGAACATCAAAATCACAAACTCAGCACATATTTATATGGCCATCACAGGCCGTATTAGCAATTTAACATCTACTACATGTTTGATGTCTCCTGTTCAAAAAATAGAGTTCAAAATTAAATATTAATTCACGCCATGACAAATTAAACATAGATAATAGCAGTGCCTAAAACCTACTAATCATAAATAGAGAAATGCATAAATGTTAAAGCAAGGGAGAATTTAAGAATACAAATTTTCTGGCTGAATTTTTGCACTGTGCATCATAGATTCATAGGCTGGATTAGCAAAATAGCAATAGCGAGTGTTGTTTTTTTCCTATTCATAAAATAGATTCATAGGCTGGATTAGCAAAATAGCAATAGCGAGTGCTATTTTTCCTATTCATAAAATAGATTCATAGGCTGGATTAGCAAAATAGAATTAGCCAGTACATCATAGATTCATAGGCTGGATTAGCAAAATAGCAAATAGAAAAAACATAAAACCTTGAAATTAAGAATACAAGAAGAAAATTGTGCAATACATACTATGATTCTTAAGAATTCTATGCCAGTTTTTGTAGGGTGCTCCACTCTTCGTCTGATGGAAGGTCAATATTCTATAAACTATGGAAAGTCAACTCCAACTTCGTCAACATTCCATATTTATAAGATTTACTTGACATCACTGTTTCATCCAATACCGTATTTAGAGTTGTAAATGGTTGGATGAATTCTAGAAAGCTTTTGGGAGTTGTGTCCTTTGGAAGCAAGTCTAAATCAGACTTCATTTTTATCTCCATGTTTTTTTTGTAAGCTTCTTCTCCAATGAATTTATTTGATGTGTCAACAGGCTTAGGCAAACCAAGTTTAATCAAATTATTTTTCATTTCTTCCAGCTTCACTATCTTTTTTCCACAATTGTCCATAACTTCTTATGTTTCCCTTAGCTTCTGGCATTTTTGAATGATAGATGATGTCTTAACCATGGCATCAATGAGGCTCTTAATTCCCTTGGATGCCAAGTAGCTGTCACTGGAACTGTAGACTACTTTCAGAATCTTTTTTGCCATTTCCTCTTTTGAATAAACATGTGTGCTCTTCTCATAGTACCCTTTGCTTTTATAAAAAATTATCTCATACTTTCAGTCAATTGAAACCATTCACACAACTTCTCACTACTCTGCATTATTCACCGCCAAATGTTTTCTTGTATATACTTCGTTGTATTTTTCATATTGTCTTTCAATCTATCCTCCAAAGTTTTTATTTTATCATTTGCATTGTGCAGGTCTTCTTTCATTTGTGCACATTTTTTTCTTTCTTCCTCTACTTCCTCTTGCAAATGTTTTTCTTTTTCCTTCCCATGATCCAATAGGTCCTGTAACTTTCTCATTTCTGTGCTAGTAGACTCATAACTTTTGTATAATTTTTGAAAACTGGCATTTTCCTCAACAATTTTTTTACTGCTTTTAGCCAATTTTTCAGTTAGGTCCTTCAATTCTACATCCTTCTTGTCCTGCTCTGCAATTTCTACTACAGAGCCCAAATTTTTAATCCTTTTCTGTAAATCATTGCACTTGCTATCTGTTGCTTTCCTCCTTGATTTTTCATTTTCCAGGTCTGCTTGTAACTTTTCTATTTGTTTCTCCATCTTATTTTTTTCTCTCTCCACCTTTAGCAGTGAAGTGTAGACCACTTCATTAGTCCTTTTTGACACACTAATTTTTTCCACATTATGTACTTTGGAAAAATCCATTTGGAGGGTGCTAACTTGAAATTGAGAGCGATCTATCTGACTGTGTGGTGGATTTTTATCTTTAGATGTGTCCAGGGGCATAACAACCATGAAATCCATCATATCTTTCTGTGGGTCATATGTTGGAAATACCCTGTTCCTTGCAGGTTGTTCATTTACAACTTCAGACACGGAATTCCTATGAAATGCTTTCTTTTTTTCTTTATTTGCTTTTGTTGTGTGTTCATATTTTTCATAGTAATCACGAAATTGAAAATCTGGGCTTGCTGAAGCAATTGAATGTTTCAAAGGTGACATAGGAATACCATAGGCTCCAGTTCCACTTATTCCTGTGGTTTTAACTAATGCTTGAAGAGGATTACCAATAGTAGTTCCTGATGTTGTCCCACTCCCACTGACACTTTCATGTGTAGTTTTCATAGCCTTTTGAGGTGTGTGATCTGAAGCTGCAAATGATTGATTTGTAGTGTTAGTGGCACTTGATATAGGTTTCTCAATAGTATGAGATTGAGTATCTAGCTCTAGTGGCCTCTTGCGAGAGATTTTTTGTTGTTGCCCTTGTCCAACACCAAGACAACTAGTATCAGTAGTAGTACCCATGCCACCCCACCAATCACAGCGGCACTTGACTGAACATTAATAGGAATAATATCCCCAGATTTCCCACCAGTGGCAGTGGCACTTGATTCACCACCAATGGGAATACCATGATGTGGTGGTGGTTGTGGATTTGAACCTGAAACAAATGTAGGTGGACCCTAAGGGTAATGAGTAGTACCTATCCCTGATGAATCTGAAGAATCAAGTCCAATGACTGGTTTATAAGGACCTTTTGATTTTGACTATGATGGAAGTTGTACCTGAAGTGGATACCAAATGCCCTCTCCTCTAGGACCTAGACCACCACCTTCAAAACCCATTTTTTCCACAGGGTTTGCCCCTTTGCTATATTTTTCTTTCATGGACTCACTGACTCCACCTAATATTTTAGGGACTGTAGTAGTTGTTGGAGGGGGCTGAATGGCAACCACATGCTCATCATCATCACCTTCAGTCCCGCCATGCTCCATATCCCACAATTTGCTAAACTATGCATCCTCGTCGATGCTCTCAAATTCCGCACTTGTCTTTGGTTCACTGAGATTCCTCCTTGTAGTCCAAAAATCATTTATTTTGGTTTGAGTGAAATAATTCTCTTTACATTCGTGCAGAATTGATTTGGAAATAGTTTTTTAAGATGGATTAGCAGATTTTAGGTAGAAATTGTAGGACCTCCTATTTTGGATGCCATGGCCCTCCTCTGTTGTCCTCTCTATGTGCATTTGCAATGCCATAATTTGTGATGAAATTTCTTCTATTGAAATGTTATTGTCAGCTGCAATTTTCTCCATCTCTTTTTTAACCTCATCCCAAGAGTCCTTGTTTCTAAGCTTTTCTAGCAATGGCTTACTTTCATGTTGACATAACGCTGAAGAGTTCCCATTTTTCTTAAGCCTTTCTTGAACTACACCGATTGGATCATACTGCCAGAGACCCTCATCACCAAAGTTAAAAACTGTCAAGAAATCATGTGCCACAATGAATGCTTTTCTCTCAAATGTGAACCCTCCACATGAGAAAGGCAAGGAAGAAAATATGCTCTTCTTTTGCTGACCATGGAAGTGTCTATCTGTGCTCTCCAATTTCTGTACATACTCTAATGCAAATACCCTCTCTATCACATGTATTGGAAGTCTGTATGGTTTTACTGCCGATCCGTAAAATCTTAACACAGTGAATTCTTCTAGGAAGAACCAGTCAGCTAATTCTATTTGACTTTCGAGTTGAATGCAATCTCTACAAGACACAGGCAACCTAGGCATTGGAGTGCTTGTAATTTCATTATACATTGGTGCCAAAAAGAAGTCTACAAAATGGTTGTAGTTATTTATGTTATCATGCATCCTTATCTTTGGGGTCCAATCATATATTGGACACTCTGTTCTCTTCCCAGTCTTCTCATCAATCTTATAGCTCACAATTTGAAGCTTGTTGGTCTCAAATATTGCACGATACTTGGATAGAAGGAGATAGCACAAGTAGGATGAGAACCTAAATGTATTACAGGAACCTTTTTTGATCATTAGTAACTATTTTTGCATGGATTTTACAATGTGCTCAATAAAATTATATCTTACTGGCTGCCCTACACAATGGATATTATAAATCAATTCAAGAAGGCTTACACCCACTTCCCTATCATTTTCCAATCCCAGGCAAAACAACAGCAAGGAAATAGTATCCCCAACCCATGGAACAAAAATTTTAGAATCATAAAGAGGCTTATGATTCTGATCCAACACAATACCAGTACCAATCTTTATTAGAGCTTTGATAAATGAATCTCTGCGACTTGGATTGAGACTCTCATAATTCTCTGCCAGCTTTCCTAGGTCAATTTTGACGTTTGAGTTTTGGGCTTCAAATCCTAGGTTCAACAAACAAGCAAATTCTCCCTCGTTTATGGATAGAATTTCCTCTTTTGTATTTTTATTGACAATTGCTTTTTTATCTTCATCATAATTTTCGGCGCAGACCATGACAAAATCAGGGCAAGGGAATACTTTAGGTAACACCATGATTCCCAATCCAACATCCCACGATGCGATTTTATTTGTTTTTTGTTGTAACATTGGGTTGAAAATAGTAAATTTTGCCCTAGATGCATCTGCCGCCTTACTAGACAATGTATATCTAATATCTATGATACGCTTTTCACCATGGATAGTAGGGTCATAAATATCATGGTATTCATCAGTGAAATCTGGTGTTTTAACCAGTTCGGTTAGGTACATTTTGTTTTTCACTTGACTTCTTGTAGAACTACTGCTTCCCATTTTCCCCATCACTATTATTGTTAATAATTCAAAATAATGCTAGATAAAAACCTGAAAATGCTAACCCTCAAATTGGACCACGGGATTACCAAAAGAAAAAAAAGGTAGGATGTAGGTGTTCTAGATTTTACCCGGAAATTGGAATTTCTATTTCACTAGATTGGCGCAGACAGTCTTTGTTGCAACTTGCATTCCTCAATCTAGTAGTTGTTTCTGAATCTCCCTCGATTTACAGGTTTGTCCAAGAAATGAAAGACGATTATGATTTACGAGTCTCTTATTTTGAAAACTCTAAAAAGTAGAAAAGTAAAACCTAAATGGCAAAATATCAAGAATTATGTTGTAATTTTTTAATTACTATTACTAACTATTTGATGTCGAAGGACAAAACATTCATTACTTCAATATAAATTCTGAGGACATTAAGAATCATGTTGTAATTTTATTAATTATTATTAATAAGTATTCGATGCCGAAGGACAAAACATTCACTACTTCAGTATAAATTCTGAGGACATTAAATGTAATACGTTCAATTTCGGGCAAAGTTCTCCCAAATGTGTTCACTTCCCACATTTGGGCCGAAATCCACCCTAAGTCGTTGATCTTTGCTCATCCAACGGATGAGGGACCAAGGTACCTGTTGTGACTTTATGGGTCTATTTTTGAGGGACCAAGGTACCTGTTGTGACTTTATGGGTCCATCCGAAAAAGTGCTTTATAGACTTACTTATATCTAATTAAATTTAAAATGTTTCAATTCCGGGCAAAGTTCTCCCAAATGTGTTCACTTCCCACATTCAGGCTGAATTCCACCCTAAGTTGTTGATCTTTGTTCATTCGACGGTCGATGGTACCTGTTTTAAGATGTAGTGGGTCCCACGACTTTTGCCATTTTTTCAGCACGTCACCATAATCGTGTCACTTTTCGGGTTTGATTTTTAGTCTATTTAATCATTTTAAACCTTCGCTCAAAAAAAAGCTTTATAGACTTAATTACATTTAAAATGTCCAATTCCGGGCGAAGTTCTCCCAAATGTGTTCACTTCCCACATTTGGGCCGAAATCCACCCTAGTCGTTGATCTTTGTTAATCCAACGGTCGATGGTACTTGTTTTAAGATGTAGTGGGTCCCACGACTTCTGCCATTCTTTTGGCACGTCACCATACTCATGTCACTTTTCCGGTTTGATTTTTAGTCTATTTAATCATTTTAAAATTCCGCCCGAAAAAGAGATTTTTAGACTTAATTATATTTAATTAAATTTAAAATGTCCAATTCCGGGCGAAGTTCTCAGAAAGGTGTTCACTTCCCACATTCGGGCAAAAATCCACCCTTGTCGTTCATCTTTGTTCATCCAACGGTCGATGGTACCATTGATCTTTGTTCATTAAATATAATGTTAATAATAAATATTATTTGTAATTAAAGATGTGCAATAGTTTGAGATAACTATTAAATATAATGTTAATATTATTTGTAAAAATTTAAAATTCAAAAATAGTATAAAACATGAAACTTAGTTTCTAGAATAAAACAAATAACTAAATAAAAATATAAATTTTGATATGCAATTTGAAAGGTAAAAGTTTAATATTAAAAAGAAAACATTCAATATTAAATCTAAAATATTAATTTAACGTTTAACAAAATTCTTTGAAAATATGTTTACGATATATAATTTTCAAAAATATTTTAAAAATATATATAAAATTTCAACATAAATTTAGTCTATTAATCTAAAAAAATGTGCAACTACAGTCCTCAACCTGTTAAGGCGAGCAAATTTGGAAAGTACAAATGCCAAGGTGGCAATTAATTGTTGCACAAGGAGTTGTCTGCGGCATGCCGCATGAAAGGAGGAAGGGGAGGATGGCAGGAAATCTTTTTCTTGATCTCATGACATTAATGTCTTATCGTGCACATTCATTACCCGGCCTATAAGAGTTAAGACGGAGGCAGATTTTTTTACCTTTTGATCTGTGTACCACTTTTTGCTTTGAAGCAGCTGTAGAACAAATCTGTAGTTCGTAGAATCGTACCTTCTGTAAGACATTTTTTGCAAGAAGTGATTTTGAAATTACAGGTGACAATGGAGGCCAATTTCACACTTCAAACAGACAAGAAGTTGGTGCCCTTTTTGGGCAAAGTATCTGATAAACGAATGCAAGGACTATTCAGGTTTAAGGAGGAGAAGTTGTAGGCGGCAGCTCGACTAATGCTTGTGGAGTAGGTGGCACATATCAGTCACCGGTATCGAACTAACATGGAGGTTTACTCTCTGATTATGGCGTGGGCCTGTGAATTCGAACCAGAGGTGGAAAAGGTAAAACTCACATTGGTCAAATTGATTGATGGGGATTTTTTGATTAACCTGGATTCAATCTTGGAGTGGGTGGTGTCGGGAGTTGGCATTCGAATTATGGAAGGGGATGACCAGGAGGAATTGCTTCCTTTTATTCGTGGCCTAGAGGATGAAATCAAATACCAATGTCGTGAACGAGCCCGAGTGGGGTGGGAAGTGATGAAACTCTTTGTTAAATTAATGAGGGTGGATGAAGTCCTAAATGCTTTGCATGTGGTGGCAAGGATGGAGGTTGGTAGGGCATTGAGAGATAGGGCTGAAGAAGGAAGGGCCATACAGCTACTGGCAAGCTTGGAGGGCGACCCCGACTTCGGGTTCCTAAACTGCATTCCAAAAATGAAAGATGAAGCGGCAAAAGGGAAAGCCAAAGCATCGACCTCTGAGGAGGGAAGGGACTGGGAGGACCAGGGGGATAGTGAGACTGAGTGAGCGGCCTATCGGCAATGAACTAGTTTTTTTGTCTACTTGCTATAAGCTGTGGACAAATTTTGTATCTTGAAATGTTTCAATTAATTGAATGAAAAAACCTTGACTGATAAACTTTTGTATCTTGCAACTTTTGAAATTTTGTATTTTGAATGACTATATAGTAATAGTATATATTTATAAAATTATAATCAACCATAATCAATGTACAAATAATTAATGGAACGAATTGAATTTTTTTTTTTATAGCATTACATAAAAAGATCACGGTATTAAATTTATTTCCATTGTTTAACAAAAAATTGAAATAACGTAGCTCATATACAAAAAGCATTTGAAAGAAATTAATTAATAAAAATGAAATAGAATTATAGAAAGCATTTTTATATCCATAAGACTGTAAGAGGCAAAGTGAAACAAACTGGAATTTGAAAAATTATCATTAATATTTATGCTTTTGAAATTTACAATTTTTTCGTCAGAGACTTGAGTCCCCCCAAAACTTAAAAGCCAAAATGAGTGAGCCACTGGCACTCAGCCTGTTAGGGTTTAAGGACGTAGGAAAAAAAAACTACAGGTAATGGAATTGTTTACAATTTTTCCCTAAGAATCTGGCCCTCCTTCCATGTAGAATTCTTCAGACAGCATAAGCTGAGAGAATTCTTCAAGCCACATGTAGTTTGGAAAGTTGTCTAGGAGGAACCATTTCCAGAGGAAGTCCCTGCCAATCCGCACCCATTTTCTATGACGTGTCAGCTACTCCACATTTAGGTTTAGGAGAAACGGTTGCCTGGCCACTAGCAGTGTTTGGTCAGGGAGGAGAAGCTTGGATAAATCACTCGCCCAAGGGATCCCCACCCCTACTTATGTAAGAACGACAAGAGTAATGTCATCTTCGAGGAAGTCTTCCTTAAAAACCTTCCTCAATAGCATCAGCATATCCACCTTGTCTCCTCCCAAGTCCAAAAGAGACGCTAAGAAGCGAGATGTAAGGTCCGTGTTAACACGGTACCTATTTTCATTTCGTAGAAATTCTCTGCCCAGCACCATCCGCACAGCTTCATTGGTGAATGACCCAACCTCCTTGTAGACTGATTGGAGGGTTGGGTCTCTAACAGAACCTAGAAAGGCCCTCTGGTCCTCTGCAAAAATGCTTCTCAAGTGGATGGGAGTGTCCATCTTGAGAAAACAGATTAACAAATTAAACAACCTGAGTAGTGAGCCTATAAACCTAAAATACCGTGAGCTCTGATGATTTATCTACTAAATGGCAAAGGCTAATTGAAGATGAAAGAAGAAGAGATTGTATATAAATTGTTGAAGCTCTTGATTGTAATAATTACTTCTTTAACAGTATTAACTGCTATAAATTTTTTTAAATCTTTCGTATCTCTGCAAATCTTTCCCATAAATGCACGAGTGTGCAAAATTGGAAACAGCTATGAACCAGAACTAAATTGGCAAGTATCACATTGGAAGTCATGGGGACAGAGTGGATTGCCATAAGTGAAAAGATATATATTAAATGAATGAAATTATCGATCGTGATTCGTGACATTTGATACGTGTCTATTGAATCCAATTCCATTCCGGGCACTTTCTAGCGAGCTATGTTCTCTTCTGAAAATTGGGCCAAAATAAAACTTCAGCCATTGATATACGATCATCGAACGGTTTAAAATCATTGATAGATTTTAGGTATGTGTCACCCTTTACGTGTCAAAGAGGTTGCGCTTATTGATACATCGTGCAGAGTCCGGACTCAATGTATTATGTGATGTGATGTACTGATATGATGTGATGTGCCTTGTCTATTAATGGCAATGAATTTATGAAATCGCCAATGAAATATATATTGTACCATAAATAACAAAATATTTACCAAAACAAATTAAAAAAATTTCAAGCGATGGATAAAAATCGCCAATACATTTAAATAATTTTCAAGCAGTGGATAAAAATCGCCAATACATTTAAATAATTTTTCCTTTGGAGTAAAAATTTTCGCTCATACAATTATATATTTGTTCCTTTCAACAATAATTATTCGACTCCCACAATAAATATTTTCCCCATAGAACAAGGTATTATTCGCCAGAAATTTATGGCATTTTCGCACCCTAGAAAAAAAATTGCCAATACAAAATAATTTTTTCGTCATTTAAAATAAAAAATTTGCCATCGATATGAAAATTTCCCCCCGAAAATAATGTCTGATTCACCAGGATTTTACACAGTTGCCCGGGGGGGGTTTCTTAAAGTTATCCCTGGGAGTATTGTTGTAGAAATAGTTGGATTAATTCTTCAAAAGTTTTTATTCCCATAGGTAGGCTTGAGAACCATTTCATAGCTTTCCCTCCTAAACTTCTCGGGAAAAGGCGCATGAGATATGTTTGTTCGTGCATGAACTCCATACATAAAGCACAAATTTCTCTGACATGGTCTTGAGGATCTGAGTTGCCATCATATTTGTCAAATTTTGGAATCTCCACTCATGAAGGAAATGAAGGCATGTAAAGGTTTTTATCAAATGGAAATGGGCATATCATATCCGGAGAATATTGTTTTGATGATTTATCCTTGTTTTTCAATTCTGTGATCTCAATTCGTAATGCTTGTAATTGTTTGTTTACCATTGCTAAGGGTGTCTCTTCCTCTTTAGTGATGAGGGCCTCAATGTTATAACCAGTAGGAAGTTTAGCACCTTGCTTTTCTAGTTCTAGAAAATAGTCTTTTTTTTCTCTAGCCATGATAACCTTCATCATTTTTTGGAAATCTTTATCCTTTTGACATTTATGAATATCAGTTTTGGTAGGTTCAGAGGCTTCAGATTCATCTGATGAGGAATCACTATCAGTAGCCTAGATACTGAGATCGTTATAAGTATTGTGTTTAGCAGCTTGCCTTTCTTGTTTTGCTCCAAATATGGTAGGAGACAAGGGTTGATCATAAACTGGTATATCTGATGATGAATGTTTATTAGCGATAGGGTCCTCTACATAAAATGGATTATCCTGATATAAAAATGATTTTCCTTTGCCTTTGTCATCTTTCTTACGAGAACTTCTGGTTTGAATAGGCATTTTTATTGACTGATGTGACCCAAAGCTATTTGTAATGCAAAAGTCAAGATCAAATTTGGAGCTAGTTGTTCGCTTAACAAATTGATTGAGAGAAGCAACTAAGATTTAGTCTGGTTTCAAGAAGATCTATCTCATGTAAGATGTTTATCTAAGTTACCTAGTTTGATTTGAGAGAAGTGACTAAGACTCAGTCTGGTTTCAGGAATGATCTATCCTATGTAAGAATTTTATCTAAGTAACCTAAGTTTGATTTTGATAAATGGTTGATTGAACTAGCTGAAAGATGATCGACAAAATCATGCAAAACAATGGCGGAAGTACATTGTTTAGATTTTCTTATGCTCAGGATGATGATAACCAGTTTTATGCTCGCTGTAGACTGTTTTAGGCAAATTTGACTGTTCTGGACTGACAAAATCAAAGATTCGTATGACAGGGTTTACAAGACCAGATGACAATTTTATAGCTTCAAGATGATAAAAATAGTATTTCGTACGATGGGTGGGTATACCTCAAATGACAAACTGATGAATATGTTGTTTTTTCATATAGCATAGGAACAAGGCTCAGGTGATACTTCCCTAAGCAGGATGATAGATTATCAAATTTCGTACGACATGAAATTGAAACTCAGACGACAAACTGTAAGACCTGATGAAATTTCATACGAAAACAAGTATTTAGCAGGATGATAAATCAGAAGACTCGTACGACAGTTTACTGGACAAAGATAAAATTTTGATAGACAGGGTTTTCAATGACTGATGACAACCGGTTTTGAGATGGACTGAGTTTTTGATAGCTGATGTAGACTAGTTTGTGACATGGACATATTTTTTACCAAGATAGACTAGTTTTTGATACGAACAGAGTTTTGACTAAGATATACTAGTTTTTGACACAGACAAAGTTTTGACTAGGATAGACTAGTTTTTGACATGGACAAAGTTTTGACTGAGATAGACTAGGTTTTTTTTACACGGACAGAGTTTTGACTACTGAGTTGTTTATTATTTTCTCTAGTTTTGGTATTCTAGTTTCAGTTTCAGGGATGAAAATACAGTAAACACACAATATGTATAATGACTTCAATCACAATACGCTAACCCTATGGAAATTGGTGAGAGAAGAAAACCTTTGCTTGCAAACTCAGGTACACACCCAATAGCTAATCAGAATACGGCCGCTGAGTCTCATGCAATGGATTCTCAATGTCGTATTAGTTGACTCCAAACACTAATGGAGGCATGAAATGGCAAGTATCTTGGGAGAGTTACTATCTCTCTTGCACAAAGATTATCCCCCCTTTTGGAGGTGAACCGGGTAGCCTCTATCTTATAGTTCTTAGTCAGGAATTTTGTTCAAAATTACTCCTTGAAGTCATGCAAGCATGATTGAGTCCTATAGCCAAACAAGGTATCGAAACAAGATGTAGTCATGTAAACATGATTGAGACTATGAGGCCCTACAAAATTCTCAATATGAGAGATCTCAAAGAGAAAATTCAAATTATCCCATCCTCTGAAACTTTAATCAACCAGAGGCCTATTTATTATAGTGAGTTAGAATGCCCAGGTCTGGTTGTACTCACTTGGGTCGTTCTCATAGGGTGATTACTTTTTCCCACTGTGACAGGCCCACTAAAGGTACACAAATCTCAAATTTAGAAAAAGCCTCAAGGGTTTGGATTTCTGATTGTCTATGCAAATAAGAGCATACTCTCCTACCTCTCAGAATTTTCTTAAAGCACGAAAGATAGATTTGTTCATTAACCAGATAGAAAGTTAGGTGCCTAAAAATGAATTTAAAGAATACATGATGTTTACTCGAATCTCCTTAGGCAACCTGCAAAGACAACGAATCAGTAGTCATATTGTCTTTGTTTGACAAGCATATTCTTCGACAAGCATTTTGCAAAAAATTGATTAGGCTGTAAAAATTCCTCAGACAAACAAACAAAAAGCCAGGATCACTATTAGTATGATCAAAATTAAATAAAGAACTTGAAGAATGAAATCTACTTTTAACCCAAAAACAAAGAATATTGTACGACAATTCTCATCGAGCCGTACGATAATTCATACGAGATCATACGATACTTGCAGTTTGTCATTCGGGCATATGGGAAATATCGTACGATATTTCGCAGTAAATGTATGGACGAAAATCCGAAAAAAAATAAAAATCTGAATAATAAGAAAAAGTTAGTCTTCGAGGCCGAAAGATGTAGTCTTTTGCCCCACGGTGGGCATTAGAAATGTGTGTGTGAAAAGTGGAATAAGTATCTGCAAGTTGTAAGACAGAATACTTCAATTAAGTCATTACATGTATGGTTAGACAAATATAAGCATGAATGATAAAACCATCACAAATCGACCAATTCCCTTCTAAAAGATGCGAGTATAGACTTGCTCTTAGATTTGTATAAGCAATACTAGTGACTAGACTACACCAAGACGAAGGATTTAATCTATATGAGCATGATATTAAGCTAAATGGATGAAAGATTATGCTAGATGGATGAATAGTAAGCTATATGAATTCAAGCAATCATAATTGAACTAAATATGCAAAAAGCTAAACTAAGATGCAATAATCTAAAAAAAGCAAGCACAATATCTTCAATGACTCCAGAGCAAAAACTATATAATAACAATAAATCTCCAGGGTGTTTTGAATGAGAGATGAATGCTGAATTTAAAGAGAATCACAAGAGAGACCAATGGTCAGGATCAATTAGCAATGAGCGGTTGAGATTATTTAAGAAAAAACACAATTTAGGATAATTGAAATAATTGAGAGATCAGATTCAGTTAACCTTGAGATAGATTCTAATTATAGTTTGATTGAAATGCATTCAGATTATAAGTTTGAGTTTGCATTGGAGATAAAATTCAATTAATTCCATGCACTTGAGATAAAAATAGGTAATTCCATGCAATTTCTTATATTTATTCAAGAAAAAAGTATTTTCAATGCAACTGAACTTCTTTTCTCAAAAGCTTTGAGTTCCAATTTTAGAGAATGATTAATAAATCATTTAATTGTTTTTCGGATTTCAAGTTCTCAATTTAGAAAATGAAATAATATCTCAAGTTTGGTTTCTCTCTCAATTCAATTCTTTTATTTTATTTTCAATTTAACTCTTGCTTTGCATATTGATTCCTCTTTTGTAATAAATAAATTATTTTTTTATGATTAATGGCAAATTTATTAATTAATTAAATATGCTAGGATATTTAATAAATTAAATAGGATAATTGATCAAAATGATTTTCTTGGAATGATTTAATTAATTAAATAAATATTTAATTAATATAGAATAATTCACTTGCCATGTGACATTTAATGATTGAAGAATTAATTAATTGTGTGCTCAAATTTGATTCAGTTGCCTTTGGTTAGGACCTTGGTGATGTTGTCGAGATTAGGGGCCCATGGTTTAGGTGACCAATTTTAGGGTATTACAAACCTGATGTGAAACATTCCATATATTTTTGTCAATTTGTGAGTTTCCAGATTTTGCATGCTACAAGTTTTTTTGTGACACAATCATGAAATCTCTACGATAATTGTCTCTATTCATGATGCATTTGTGAAATCTATGACACAACTTACTCTTAGAAATATATCATTGTGTAGATTTTATAGGTTAATTGTAACACAATTATGAAAAGCTGTGACACAATTGTTATTATTCGCGCCGCATTTGTCGCTAACCATAACTCATTTGAATAAATCTCTACATCATTCATCTAGTAAATATTAGTGATTTTTATTCGCATGTCATTTAATCTAGCAATTTTTCATTGCATGTCATTAAATATTAATGATTTTCATTGCATGTCATTTAATATTAGTGATTTTTTTAGTGCATGTCATTTAATCTTAGTAATTTTTTATTGAATTTCATTATATTACTAATTTTTCATTGCATGTCATTAATCTTAGTGATTTTTCATTGCATGGCATTTAATATTAGTGATTTTTCATTGCATGTCATTTAATCTTAGTAATTTTTCATTGCATGTCATTATAAACCTTATTGATTTAATACAAGTGATTTTTCATTGCATGTCATTAAAAAATAGTGATTTCTCATTGCATGTCATTAAAAATTAGTAATTTTTAATTGCATGTTATTAAATATTAGTGATTTTCATTTCTTGAAGCAATCATGCATAGGAGACGCAAGAGCGAAGGGCTAACAAACAATCATTAATAAGTACTCAACATCTTTAGAGTCGATCCAACAAGGCATTCTGGGGATGGAGACCTGCCAGACCTATCCGATAATAATCATACCCGCATATCATGAGGTGAGAAGTCACTCATTACAAAATATCTTATCTCTTAATTGGGGTTGAAAGTTAACCTACTGATAGAGTAAATCAGCAAAACCAATATATCTAGAGGTAACACTTACAATTTTTCACTCTGATATAAATAATGGAATTTGGTATTTTCTTGTGCCTCGAAAAGTGAGAGATGTCCTTTGTGGGAGAGATATCTAAGAAACATTGGTCAGTTATTTTGAGGTCAGAGGATGATTTGGTCATCCATGCGACAAAGAGGATTTTGGGAAATGATCTTATGAATACAGAGCATAGGAAACATGTTAATAGTGACATCCCTATGGGGTTTGCAGCCATATTACTCACAATGGGGGAGGACAAGGCAGATACAACCTCATTGTGTAGGTTAATATTTAATAATGAATACTTGGTAAATCTAGAGTTGGCTATTAACTGTGTTGATGACAATCTATGTATCCCCTACCCGGAAGATTACATCAGGGCTTCGGAGGCCACATATAAAGGTGAATCACTCAAAATAGACTTCAAGAGGCCCATTCTTATCAACAAGGATCAGAAATCCTTTCTGCAATGACAACCAGATATAATAAGGAATATCACATTCCTCAAACAATGGCTTGGTGTGGTAAAAGAACGGAAAGGAGAATGGTGGGTATATGATCGATGAGGGTTGGACACCGTTACAAGCCGAAAACCCCTTCGACATGGGGGTTGCGGAGGCATAGGTTTCTAGCATGGAAGCTGCAGATGATAATGAAGGATAAGTATATCTTCATAATAAGGTTTTTTCTGTATTCGGATATAATTATTCTAATACATAGGTAATAAGGATCTATAGATAGTAAACTTCATACATGGGCCTGATTATGAATGCATTTTGATAACTTTGATAAAAGAACCTGTCAGAGAAGAGCCTAGCCAAAGGAGATCATTATTTAGGATCAAATGCAAGATTATGGACAAAGTTTGAAAAGTGATAGTTGATTCAGGGTCAACAGACAACATTGTGTTAGAAGAGGTAGTGAGTAAGCTTAAGTTACAAAGGATACCTCACAACAACCCATATAGGGTCACTTGGTTGAACAAAGGCCAACATGTCCTAGTCAATGAGCAAGCATGGGTGGATTTCACCATTGGGAGGTATAAGGACAAAGTGTTGTGTGATGTCCTACCCATGGATGCATGCCATCTTCTATTGGGAAGACCATGGAAATTTGATAGACAATCTATTTATGATGGAGCCAAGAATGCATATTCATTCAAGAAAGATGGAGTCACATTCAAGATCCAATCTATCCTTGAGGAAGGTGAAAAAAGAGCAATAGGTCCTAATGTCCTCTTAGTGAGTGAAAAATAGTTCTTAAAGACACTTGAGGAAGGTGAAGGTATAGGGTTTGCATTAGTGATGAAGCCTAAAGAGGAAGACAAGAAAGAGCAGCCAGATTTACCCCTAGAGGTTCAAGACCTATTGAAAAATTTCAAATGAATAGTGAGTGATGGACAACCAGCCACCTTACCTCCTAAAAGAGCCATAAGCCATCAAATAGAATTTATTCCTGAAGCATCCTTACCTAACAAGGCAGCTTACAAGATGAATCCCCAACAAAATGTTGAGATTTCTAAACAAATCCAAGAGCTTTTAGACCAAGGCCTAATTAGGAAAAGCATTAGCCCTTGTGTTGTACGTACCATTTTAGCCCCAAAGAAAGGTGGTACTTGGAGATTGTACACTGACTCTAAGGCTATAAATAGGATCACCATTAGATATAGGTTTCCAATTCCTAGAATAGAAGACCTAATGGATTGTTTAGGGGAAACCAAATTATTTACCAAGATCGACCTTAAAAGTGGATACCACCAAATTAGGATTAAGGAGGGTGATGAATGGAAAACAACATTCAAGACAACAGAGGGTCTTTATGAATGGATTGTAATGCCAGTTGGCTTATCTAATGCTCCAAGCACCTTCATGAGACTCATGAGTGAGGTGATGAAGGAATTAATAGGTAAATTTGTGGTGGTATATTTAGATGCTATTCTCATTTTCAATAAGGATAGGGCAGATCATGTTAATCATTTGCAAATTGTGCTACAAAGATTGTATGAAGAGAAGCTAACCATGAACTTGGACAAGTGTGAATTTGTTAAGAAGGAGTTGGTTTACCTTGGGTTTGTGTTGTCACAAGGAAACCTCGAGATGGATCCTAGCAAGGTTGAAGCCATAGTAAATTGGCCTACTCCTAAGTCAGCAACAAAGGTGAGAAGCTTCCATGGACTAGCTCAGTATTACAGGAAGTTCATTAGGCAATTCATTGTTATATGTGCACCAATGTTGGACACTATTAGAGGTGGAATGAAGGCAAAGTTTTCATGGAATGAACAAGCAAATAGAGGTTTTAAAACCTTGAAGGAAAAGATAGCTACTCAATAGGTGTTAGTGTTGCCTAGTTTTGAGAAACTCTTCACAGTGGAATGTGATGCAAGCAATGTTGCAGTAGGTGTTGTCCTAAGCCAAGAAGAAAGACCAATAGATTTCCATAGTGAGAAGCTAAGTGATTCAAAGAGTAATTACTCCTCATATGACTTGGAATTATATGCTTTAGTGCAGGCTTTGAGGAAGTGGAGACACTATCTCCTTCCTAAGGAATTTGTAGTCTACAAAGACAATCAATCTTTAAGCTTCTAAACTCACAAGAAAAACTCAATCATAAACACATGAAGTGGGTAGAGTATATGCAAGCCTACACATTCACCATCAAGCACAAAAAAGGTCAATTAAATCAGGTTGTTGATGCATTGAGCAGAAGACTCTTGACAGTCCAAGAAATTCAGTTAAGAAGCATAGGTGTTGACAATTTTAGAGACCTATACCCAGATGATGAAGACTTCTCAAATGCCTACAAGGTATGCAAAGAGTATCAAAATCATTTTCATAGTGAGTATTCAGATTTTACCTTGCAATATGGTTTATTGTTTAGAGGAGGACAACTTTGTGTGCCTAGAGGGTCAATGAGAGAAAATCTCATACAAGAGAAGCATACTGGTAGCCTTAGTGGTCATTTTGGATTCAACAAGACTCAAGAGTTGGTTCAGAGGTATTATTATTGGCCTAGGATGAATCAAGATGTGAAAAATTATGTGGAGACTTGTATTGTTTGTCAAAAGGCCAAGGGCACTTCTTCAAATGCCAGTTTATACCAACCTCTTCCCATACCAAATAGACCTTGGGAGTGTATTAATATGGACTTTTTAGTAGGATTACCAAGGACAAAGTAGGGATTTGACAACATTTATGTCATAGTGGATAGATTTAGTAAGATGGCCCACTTTGTACCTTGCAAGACTACTCATGATGCATGTCATATAGCTCATTTATTCTTCAAGGAAGTGATAAGGATACATGGTTTACCCATGAGAATTGTTTTAGATAGGGACTCAAAGTTCATGAGTCATTTTTGGAAGACACTTTGGCAAAAGCTTGGCACCAACCTATCTTTTGGATCAGCCTACCATCCACAAATAGATGGGCAGACCGAAGTGGTTAATAAGAGCGTAGGAAACTTATTAAGGTGTCTTACCAAGGAGTATGGTTAGACATGGGATCAAGTGTTATCACAAGCTGAATATGCTTATAATGACACAATAAATAGAACCACCAACAAGAGTCCTTTTGAGGTGGTCTATGGTCTTCACCCAAGGGGTATATTAGAGTTGAGGGATTTAGGAAATGTAGCTATAAGGAGTGGTTATGTAGAAGATTTTGGTCAATCAATAAAAGAGGTACATGAATCAGTCAAGCAAGCATTGATGGAGAACACAAGTAAGATCAAGCAAAAGGTAGATGAGAGAAGGAAGAACCTACAATTCCAAGTAGGTGATCTTGTCATGGTGCATCTAAACAAAGCAAGGCTACAGCAAGGAGTACATAATAAGTTGCTGATGAGAAGGTTGGGTCCATGTGCCATCCTAGCCAAGTATGGGGAAAATGCATACAAGGTGGACCTACCTAGTGAAATGGGACTGTCACCGGTTTTCAACATAGTAGACTTAGTTGCTTACAAAGGGCCAATTCAAGGTTCAGATTGTAGTCACTCAAAGGTATCAGATGATGTAAATAACCTTCAAGTACCAAAAGACTAAGTCCAAAGTCTGAAAAGGTATTGAGTTCTAGGATTGCTAAGAAGACATGACATCAAATTTATTGGGAGCACCTAATCAAGTGGTAGGGTATGGATGATGCTGAGGCTACATGGGTGCTTGAGACAAAGTTTAAAAAGTTAGGAATTGATCAGAATTTGATCCCCAAATAGGTGACTTAGTTTTCTTTTGTTTGGAGAATGGTGCAGAAGCACCTAGGACTTAGGCTCATAGTCCTCCCACAATTTTAGCTTGTACTAAACTTAGCCAAGTAAGGTTTCTAATAAGGACTCTAGGAGAGGCCAAGGTGTGTGTGATGTTTTATTTGAGTCAAATGTAGGCCTAGTTGAGTTGGTTTTCTTCCTAGGTTTGCACTTTGTGAATAGGTAATAGTTTGAGTAGTTGAAAAGGCCTTCTTGATGGTCAAAAGAGGCATGACTTGGTATGAGAATTGGAGAGGTTTATAATAGTCTTATTAATGTTTAAAAATTCATGAGTAATGACTTGAAATAGATTTCTTAGGTTGGAAATACAAAATGTGAAAAGTTGTAAAAGTTGTCATGACAACTTTGGTCCTAAAGAGCTTAGTGGTGGAGTTAGGGATAAAAAAATGCCCTAGGATGCCTCCATGAATGGGGAAGACTATTTAAACCTCCTCTTGCATGCTTACCAAGGTTGGAAGTTTGATTTTGTATGATTGACAATCTGAAACTACTCATTTTCGGACTGTTATCACTGTTTTTGTCTTATTTTGCATAAAATATGAACACTAATGGATTGAATCCATTGATCCAGTTTTGGATTTTGGTCCTTTGGTTTGTTACAGTACTATTTGTTTCATTTCATACTTTTTAGACAGCGTGTGTTAGTACTTTCATTGTTTTGTTTCCAAATAGCCAGTTTTGGCTTGTAAATAAAAAATTCTTGTAAAATGGTTGCCCCATAAAATCCCTATGTGCTACCATAATGGCCTATTGGGGCATGGAAGGAAACCCAATGTATAGTGTAAATATGTAGGGAGGAGTTTTGGAAGTGGAATTAACATGGTTACCACCTTGTTCTAGGCTAGTCCAGGAGCAACCCAGCTAGTGAAAACATGGTGAAAATTGAATGCATATTGCAGGGTGAATACCAAACCTTATCCTATCCATTTGGGATAATTAATGAGGTCCATACAGAGTTGCAGTAGTAAGGAGAAACCTTGAAAATTCATATAGACGCCCATTTCACAAACATGAACAGACATTGTCGGTTAAAGGCCAAGAAACCCTAGCAAACCCTCATTTTTGGTTTAGGGCATTATACGATGAGTTGGAAGACCAAAACCAACAAAATATCTTAGGTTTTGGTGAGTGTTTGAAGAAAAATAAACTTTTTTGTAGGGTCTTTTGGACCATTTCCCTCAAAACCCTTGAAAACCAGATTTTGGAGGCCTAATAGGGGCTCATCCTTGTAGCCCTATGTTCTAGGCAAATTGGTGAAAACGGTAAGGAAGATAGTAAATGCAAAACCAAAAATGGGCCAAATTGAATTAATTCCATGGTAAATGCCACCTGCACACCTCTGCAATGACTCACAACAATATGGGGTTGAAATTGACAAGTTGTTGTCATGATAGCAAGATTGAGCATATGGGAAACACATTGAAATGGTAGGGTTCTTAGTCAAAAACTTGTTGCAAACACCTTGATATTGGTAAGGAGCAAGTCCTAGAAAAGATTGGAAGGACTTAGAGGTATTGAAGCATAGATAGACCTGGTATGGTTGGTGGAATTGAGTAACACAAACTAGGTGACATGTGAGCAAGCTAAAGAAACCCTATCACATTCAGCCTATTTCTGGGTCTCACACAGTCCATCATTGCTTTACATCTTGCATTACATTCACATTTTTCTAATCTTGAGTCAAAAGGTCACTTTATTGTCCTCATCCTGCTTTATCAACACACTACATACAACAACATTTTGCTAAGTGGTCCCTCATCAAGGTCTATCACCTTTGGGTCTCATTTGGTCTTACTTAGAATCAAGGTCAACTTACCTCATCAAGAGAAACTATCATCTCTTTGGAAGCCACACCTACTCTACTACATACATACTTGGTCTTACACTTTGGACATTGCAAGTACACTTTAGATTCATTTACATTCCATCCAACTCTTGGTCTTCCATACTCTTTCCATTTTCATTTAGTCTCACACATCTTAGTCAAGACCCAGTTCATGGTTGAAACCCGTTCCCAAAAATCTAGGAGAGAAGCTAAAGAGGCTCAAGAGTCCACAAACATGAGTGCCTATGAGTATGACATTGATATCTTCTTCAATTTTGATCATACCACATTACCTGACATGGAGATTTATAGAAACACTCAAAATGTTGAGAACATGGATAACACAAACAACGATGATACACACAATGACAATACAAATAACTTTTCTGTACATTCAACAGAAGTGGAAGACTCCATTATGGATCCCCATTTTAATCAATTGGTTGAGGAAATCATGAGAAGAGATAGACAGTATTTCTTACAAGTAATGGCGCAAAGTGGAGCCAAGATTCCTCATGATTTTGACATGTCTCAAATAATGGAACATCAACCTTTGCAAGAACCTCAACTCAACATGGATAGAAAGGAGGCCTAACAGTGGAGGTAATAGAGGGCCACATTTTGTGCCTAAATCACCATCATCTTTGTTTCAAAAACCTAAGGTCCCACATACACATGGTCAAGCCTATGATACTCATCTACACAGACCTTTATGAAAGTCTTATGCTGAAAAATATACTCAATCACATACCAATGCTAAGGACCAACTGCAAAAGCAATTAGATATCCAAAGGCATGCTCAAAATCTAGACACAAGGAAACCCCATGTCAAATTTGGGGGCAACACACTAGAAAAAACTCATGACATGCCTATAGAGTATGGTATACATGGACAAAATAGATATTCCATTACTCATCATGACTTTATACCAAGTACCAGCATCACTATAGACCTCCTCCATATGAACATGTTTATGACCAATACCATCCATATATGTAGTATTCTCCTCCTCCACCCGGTAGCTCAGGCATGGGGTATGGTCCAAGAAGTCGATCTCCACCTAAGAACAATTTGGAACAACAAATTAAGGACTTACAAAAGAGAATGGAGGACATAAATACATTGAAGTCAGCTTACACAATGAGAGACATATGTCCCTATCCATTTGACAAAAGCATTCCAATGCCTCCTTTTCCTACACATTTTATGACACCTAAGTTTGATAAGTACAGAGGCAAAGGAGACCCTAAGGCACATATAAGACAATTTTTCACAGCTTGCATTGAGGTAGCATCAGAAGAAACGTACTTGATGAGACTATTCCCACAAAGCTTAGGTGATCAAGCTATGGAATGGTTCTCCCAACTTCCACCTGGAATTAAGTCATGGGGTGATCTAGAAGAATCTTTCATACAACATTTCTCATACAATATAGAGACAAACATATCAGTCACCACTTTGTGCAACACCAAGCAAAAGGATGGGGAGTCATTTTCATCATTCTTACAAAGATGGAGGAATTTAGCCAGCAGATGCTCTTGTGAAATTCCACAAAAACAAATGGTAGAGATGTTCACACAGAATGTCCATAGAGAAATTGGTTATGACTTGAGAAAAGCTTGTTTGTCCACCTTCAAGGATGTCATTGAAAAAGGATTAGCAATAGAGAAGGTCCTAATTGAACAAGGAGTAATTAAGGTATTCAAAGAAAACAAAGAGGACTTTAAAGGAAAAGACAAGCCACGATTTTGGAACAAAAACAAAAACACAGTAAGACCCAAATCATTCTTTCTGGATCGTGCTCTACAAACAACCAAGTGAATACTCAAACAACTTCCAAACCAAGAAGGAAATATACCCCATTGGGAGAACCACTTGAATCAGTTTTCAAGAAGCTAGTGGCAAACAAGATAATAACAATTCCTGACAAAATTCCGTATGAATCAAAGGTTGAACCAAATTGGTGGAATGATGATGAGTACTATGAATATCACAAGAGAAAGGGACATAAAATAGGAAATTTTCATCGGCTGAAGAACATCATACAAGATCTTATTGATAGAGGTGACATTGAGATTGAAGGACATTCATCTAATCAAGAACATGAGATGTTAAAGGAACCATTCCCTAAACATGACAAAGGAAAAGCCAAAGCCACAGATGAGCAAACCAACTACACCAGAGCATCCTATAACTATGATTCAACTATTAATCACATTTCCATGGACAATTATGTCTCTACCATTATCATCAAGGACAAAATGCCTAAAAATTCTACCCAAAGACCTAAAGTTGTCCTAAAAGGAATTGGATCTTCTTCTGAACCTACCTCTAAATGTAATGTCACAACTCATCGAGGTAAGGTCATTTTGCAAGGTGCTCTAGCTAAAACCACCGCTTCTTCATCAACCAAACCTAAGTACGATCTGGTAGAATAGTTAGGGAGGACGCCCGCGCTTATCTCCATCCTTGAGCTCTTACGCATATCCCCCGCACATAAGGTCATTCTTGACAAAACTTTGAGAGACACTACTGTCCCCACTTATTTGAACATGGACCAGTTTCAAGCCATGGTGGGATACCTTTCTATTCTACATTCTCTTACATTCATAGAAGTTGGCGATGCCTCTGTGAGCCAACCACATAATGCACCTTTACACATTGAATCCTTAATACACAAACATCGAATAAAATGAGTCTTGATAGATGGAGGATCTGGTCTCAATATATGTACTTTGAACACAATAATACAATTGGGATATTCAGATAAATTTGTGAATGCTACAAACAAAATTACCATCAAGGCATATGATGATGAAGAGCGTTCATCCAAAGGCATAGTCACCTTGCCTCTCAGAGTTGGGCAGGTTACAAAGGATGTGGTTTGTCAAGTCCTAGACCTGGATCTCATGTACAACATATTGCTAGGACGTCCATGGATTCATGAGATGAGAGAAGCCCCATCTACATACCATCAATGCATTAAGTTTCCTCACAATGGAGTTGAAGTAACATTTAATGGTGATCCTAATCCATTTATATACTACAATAAATTGAGGCCAAAAGCCGAGATGATAATTCCAATTAATAGAGAAGCCATCCCATCTTCTGCATATATTGACCCTGAATCATTAAAACCTTCAACATTAAAGAAAGGTGAGCTTAAAGGGAAATATCAAGACAAAGGCATGGGTGAATACACTCTAAATCAAACCATGTGCTTACGGAAAGTTATGAGTTCACCAAAATAATATGGACAACCACATCCTTCTAAACGGGTATATATCATTACACTAAAATGGGATCCTACTATATTCCAAAAGTGGGGTGAAATGGAAGAAGAAGACTTATACAAAACTCTTTACAAAGACCCTGAAGATGGTACACAAGATCACATCAAGATACCATGTGAAAAATATGGCAAAGGATTCAAAATCCTGCAAAAGTTTTGGTATGATGGTAAAAGTCCTCTTGGCTTAAGAAAAGAAGGTATCACTCAACCTTTGCAACCAAAATTTACATTTAAAAATCAATGCTCAAAAGGGCTTGTTTTCATCTCTTCCAGGGTAAACACTCACAAATCAGAAGAAGCATTACAAATCATGATTTCCAATGATCAACAAGAGAGCCACTATTCTACTGACTCTAATGGATGGGAATGGGGTTCAGAAAAATCCTCCAGTGACTATGAACTCACTGATACATTCAAAGAACTAGGTGAACCCATATAAGAAGAGGAATTTCATAGAAAATTCAAAGTTGGTCAAGAAACAACCCTTGAGGATCCCACAAAGTCTTTGTCTATAGGTTCTAGGTTGAAATCACAAAGAATGAGGACACCCATTCTGGAATGCACTTTTAGTAATGGCAATTTGGACTCGTTCATGATCGAGAAAGATGAGGAGAGTGCCAATGATGATCTTGACAACTACCATGACATACCTGAATATAATTGTATTTGCACCCTAACACCCGTTGACTTCGAAAACATTGAAGGCCTTCCCCTTGTTCACCACCAACTTATTGATTGGGACCATGAAGGACCTATACAATTTGACACATTCCAAAATGATTAAGCCTTTATCGACTATTTAGGCATACGAGATGATCTTTAGCTTGGGGAACATAAGGCGGGATACACTATAGAACTCAGCAACGTGGCCTATTTTGGTGAGGGTGTTGGGCCTTCCAATTGCAAATGTAAAATAAAAACAAATCAGGGATTTTACAGTGAAAACCACATTGTGGCACTGTCTGACCCCACAAAAGTAAAAAGAAAGGACGTATCTAAGGGTGAAAACCTCTCTGGGGTGCCCGAAGATGGAAGGCTCGACTTTCTCTCGGCATCATATGAAGAAAAATCATCTATGTTAGTAGAGGAGACCATCAAAACAAACATTGGTACAAAAGAGATTCCATATAACATATTTGTGGCACAATCTCTGACAAAGAGAGAAAGACCGAAGTTCATAAGTTTCTTCACAGAGTGACAAATCAATTTTGCATGGTCATATACTGATATGCCTGGACTGGATCCAAATTTAGTAATGCATCATTTGACAGTTAAACTGAGGGCAAAACTAGTGAAACAAAAATTAAGAAAATGCATCCACAAGTGGCATTATTAGTCAAGTCAGAGAAAAATTATTGGATGTCAGATTCATACACCCAATTGATTATCCTAAATGGATCTCCAACTTGGTACCTATCAGTAAGCCAGATTGCAGCATCATAATATGTAGAGATTTTAGAGACATCAACAAAGCGTATCCTAAAGATGATTTTCCATTGCCAAACATCGACCTGATCATAGACCTCATAGCAGGTCATGTGATGTTATCTTTGATGGATGGATTCTTAGGCTACAATCAAATAAAAATCACATCCGAGGATCAGCACAAAACATCATTTACTTGTCCCTGGGGAACTTTTTTCTGGAATGTCATGCCCTTCGAGCTAAAGAATGCAGGCGCTACATACCAACAAGCCATGACTACTATTTTTCATGATCTCATGCACGTGACTATAGAAGATTATGTTGATGACCTCTTGCAAAAATCAATAGATAGAGATACACATTTGGACATCGTTTCAGTCATTTTTGATCAGTTAGAAAAATACAAAGTAAGACTAAACCCCAATAAATGTGTCTTTGGAGTAACCTCTGGGAAGCTCATGGGATTCATTGTCTCAAAAAGAGGGATTGAAGCCAAACCAGCAAAAGTCAAAGAGATCCTAGAAATGCCACCACCAAGGAATATCAGTCAACTTTGATCTTTACAAGGAAGACTCCAGTCCATACGAAGATTCATAGTACAACTTGCAGATAAATGTCATCCTTTTTCAGCATTTGCTACACAAAAACATCAAATTGAAATGGGATGATAACTGTCAACATGCTTTTTAGATACTTAAAGATTATCCTTTTAATCCACCAGTCTTAATGCCATCAGTCCCTGCACAACACCTATTACTCTACATATCAGCTACATCAACAACACTAGGGGCACTCTTATTGCAACAAGATTATGAAGGCAAAGAAAAGGCAATATATTACATCAGTCGTACTTTGGTTGGTTATGAGATAAACTACACACCAATTGAGCGTGTGTGTCTCGCTATGGTTTTTGCTTTGAAGAAATTATGACATTACATGCTAACTCATAAAACTAAGCTGGTCACAAGGATCGGTCCATTGAAGTACCTTCTCAATAAGGTGACGCTTACTAGAAGACTAGCCAAATGGGTGATGCTCTTGAGTGAATTTGAAATTGAATACGTGGATAGAAAAGTAATAAAGGGACAAGCTATCGTAGATCAGTTAGTAGATGCACCCATGATAGATGATGCTCCTCTAACTTAAGGGTTTCCAGATGAATCCATCCTGATAGTATCACACACAACACCTTGGCAACTATACTTTGACGGCTCATACATGCAGCATGGTGCAGGAGATGGCATCCTCTTTATCACACCTCAAGTGGATTCCATTCCAAAATCATACCGATTGTTATTTCCTTTCACTAATAACATAGTAGAATATGAGGCATTAACAACTAGACTACGGATTGCAGTTCAGTGGAAGATCCAGGAAGTTCATGTTTTTGGAGACTCTCAACTAGCAATTCGTCAAGCAACCAATTGTTAGGTCCCGGAGACAACTAAGAGGGGGGGGGTGAATCAGTTGTCAGATAAATTCAAACCAAAAACAACTTAACCAACTTAATGCTTAGTAACGGTAAACCAATTAAGTATGTCGGTAGACAGTTTTAACAGTTAATTGCTATACCGATAAAGATTAGTGCATGAAACATAAACATAAAGTCATCCACAACACATAACACCAATATTTGTACGTGGAAACCCTGTAAGGGGAGAAACCATGGTGGGAAACCTTACCCACAATCAGATGATACTATTGCAGATAGTAAGTGTACATTAATGGGGTCTGCACATGCAGAAAGGCCAAGCACCTAGAGCTCACTACTCAATCACAAAATGGGAGTCACACTGACTACAATTGGATGGTTAAATCCAATAAGAATGTACTGCTCAAAATAGCATCTTCATATGTTGGATTCAGTATCGGTGTAATGTTGATATGCTTCCACAAAAACCTAGCTTCACCTTCAAATAATGTCTGTGTGTATTGCACTGCTTAATCTTGCATATACCTTCACACAATTCTTTTTCGCATTCCACATTTGATCTTACAAATAAGATCTTACATTTATACCATAACCTAAGACCAATTTTAGTAGGTCGGCTCTACAAGATATTACAATAAAACATTTTACAAACAATATAATATCCAATGCAATAATCGATTGAACATGTCGGCTTAATGCATTTACAACAATAATTAATCATCTCCATAGCATGTCATGTTGATCTGGAAAAGATAAGCCTACCGGTGTAACCCTAGATAACCCTGAACCTATTTGTCGGTAAAAGAAAATATGCAAATATGACTATGCCAATTATTAATTCATTAAGGTAAGATGTCCAAACAATGTCTTCGATATTACCAAGTACCTTCCATATCATTCCAAGTGCTGGTGATCATTATATCCTGTTGGTGAGCCATATACCAGTAACTGTGCAATAGTTACTTGCTTACCGGTGAATGCTACTGGATCTCCAAAGTGCTAGTGTTTTAGTAGGTGTTGACATCAATGAAAAAACCATACCAAAATACCAACACCAATGACTACCAAACAAAGGATGAAAAATTAATTCCTTACAAGAAAATGGTAGATGACTTCAAGCAACATTTCATGAAGTTAACCTTTGAGAAGATACCAAGAGAGAAGAATCAAGCCGCAGATGCCATGGCTACTATTGCTTCACTAATCAATCTACCACAAAAAAAAACCTGATATGAGTTCCTGGTGGATAACCTTTTGGTTTCCTCATATGAGATCACTCCTACTGAGATGATATGTGTCGTTGGTCCTGATTCCTAGTTATACGGTTCCATTTTCACATACCTTCATAACAACACTCTTCCTCCTGACTTATCTAACAACTAACGCCGCACTTTCATTAGCCAATCTTCTCGACATGTCATTTTAGCTGATATCCTATACCATTGAGGTCTAGATGGCACTCTCCTTAGATGTTTAGAAATGGATGAAGCTCAGATTGCGTTATGCGAAGTTCATGAAGGAATATGTGGTCCACATTCTAGTGGTCCTACCTTAGCCAAGAAACTCATCAAGACTATATATTGCTGGCCCAATATGGAAAAAGATTCATATCAGATTTTCAAGACATGTAAGCAACATCAAATTCACGGAGACCTTATTCATGCACTAGCACAAGAACTTCAACTGATTGCAACTCCTTGGCCCTTTTGTCAGTGGGGACTCGATCTCATAGGCAAGATTCACCCTCCTTCTTCCAATGGCCACAAATTCATTATCACTACCACAAAGTATTTCACAAAATGGATTGAAGTCATGCCTCTTACACAAGTCACTGGAAAATAGATTGCTACATTCATCCTTAACTATATCATTTGCCAGTACGGTATTCCTCTTTCCATCATCACCGACAACAGACGTCCCTTCAAAAACCAAGATGTTCGTGAAATTTGTGACTGCTTCCATATTACTCATCATTTCTCCACTCCCTATTACCCCCAAGGTAATGGTCAAGCTGAGCCGTCTAATAAAATTATTCTCAAAATCCTCAAAAAGACAGTCGATGACGCTGGCCGAAATTGGCATATCCAGCTCAATCCCGCACTTTGGGATTATCACACAAGTGTTTGCACACCTATAGGAGCCACACCTTATTCACTTATCTATGGTACTAAATCTATCTTTCCTATTGAGGTAGAGCTACCATCTTTACAAGTCTCTTTGCAAAACATTATCAATGATTAAGACTATAGGGTCTCTCGCTTATAAGAACTAGAAGTATTGGATGAACAAAGACAAACTGCTTTTAATCATCTCAAGGCTTATCAACAATGAATGAGTTACAGTTACAATCACAAAGTAAGGCCTTGCACATTTGAGGTAGGTGACTTAGTTCTCAAAGAAAATCCTAAAAATTAGCAAGACAGAGAGAAGAAGGGCAAGTTCGAACCAAATTGGCTTGGTCCTTACATCATCATAGCGGCCTATGGATCCGATGCATATCAGATCTCAACCACAGAGGGAGAACCTTTGGAGGCTCCTATCAACAACATGTACCTTCACAAGTTTTACACATAGCTCTTCGGAGTATCCTAATTCAAAAATACAAAAAAAAAAAAAAAAATTCAAAAATACAAAAATACCATAAACATAAAAAAATCGTTACTTGGTGAAAACCTGGCAAATAGGCGCCTTGTGACACAAAAAAAATTGAAAAAAAAAAAAAGTAAAGAAAAATAAATTTGTCCAACAGTGAAAACCACTTCGGTGGCACCCTGGGCAAGTACCATGGTGAAAATCGGGTCACCGGTGCCATGTGTAGAGACATTGCTCCTCCCTCCTTCAGGATTCACTTTCATCCTTTCACTTTTGCACACACTCACAAGCTATCCATCCATAATAAATCAGCTCCTATCTGTGGCTAAGGTAAATCCTATGTCTAGTGATGGGTGTGGAATTGAGAGCATCACATGTTCCGAGGAGTACAATTTTCTCTAGTCTATCTGCGCACAATCCACAATAAAGCAACACTTGCATCGCCAATCCACAATAAGGTTTCATCTTCTCCACAATAAAGTATCAGTTTCATGGATTCAGTCAGTTTCAGATGAGACACGACAACAATGGGCTTCAACAAATCAAATCTTTCAATAGACTCGGACAACATTATGGTTCAGTGTTATTTATCCTTTTGTGAAAGTAAACATTGTGACCATAATCAAATAAGACTTATACAAAGTGACAAGAGACACTAAACTTGAGGACTAAAATGGATGTTGGTGTCGAGTCTTGGTTTTCTTTTAATTTTATCTTTTGGTGACATGTCTTTTAGCTTTTCCGGGATGTCTCTGACTAGAGATTTTATCTCCAAGATATCTTTGACTAGAAAGCCGACAATGGGGTATCATCACCTTCTTTTCTTTGTTGTCTATGGATTGTCTCTTAGTAATTCTATGACTTGTCCAAGGCTATGAGGACACTATGAGTCTAGTATGAATTGGGCATTCCTTGTTTGCAACTGTCTGATCTCCATGCAAACAGGTACAATGACTTTCCGGGTCGAACATATACCTTGATTGTCATAACCTATTTGCCATAATAAATCTCAATGATGATAATAGCACAAGAAGCTCTTTCAATTCCATATCTTCTATCTTTCATCCCCCTTTCTTGATTGACCTCCATCGTCCTTCTTGAGTCTATGTAGCCTGCTATCACATGACTAAGTATAATGACACGCCAAAAATATTTGCATTTCATGTAGTTTGCACTTGCATTACCACATATTATCAATTCATACATATAGATATCACAATTTCATCATATCCTGTACACAACACATGTTAGCACATTTTACATCCTCATCATGTAAATAGTTATTTGCATTATCATATTCATCAGTATTGCATACATTCACATTTGCATTTGTGTAACATATTAAAAACATAAAAGAACAAAAATATTGCATTTCATCCTGTACATATTTTCATCCATATCAATTGCATCACATAGAAGCAACATCACATAGGTACACATGCATATAGCTACCGTAAAGATGAATCATCCCATATATATATATATCTCAAGAATCACAAGTGTCATGATATAATGATGTCAAAATACATATGGCTACAATCACCTGAAGGTGTCTACATCATCGTACAAAAATGGTACAAAATAGATACATAGGGATCCCTCTAAGGCTATGATGAACTCCCTCCCTCGGAGCTCGCAGGCCTCGACAGAGTCTGAGCCTTGGAAGGACCCACCCCAGGATCATCTCTCCTGCCCCCTCTATCTGGTGGTGGTGGAGGACCCATGACCCCACTGCTAGACGCGTGTCTCCTATCTCTCCCTCCAGTGGTCATCGCAGTCCGCGATGGTCTCCGGAAGCTCCTAGCCCACTGATTTGGTGGCACACTCCATAGTATAGGTCTCTCCAGTAGGCTATCTCCTCCCCTACCTACAGAACATAGGTGTATCCAACCCCTATGTCCTCTACTACCTACCTCGCTACCCTCAATGTTGTCTCAGCCTCTATATAGCACTAAATATCTTGATCCCTCTCGCGCTCAGTATCCCTCAGTTGTCTCCTGAGTCTAGTTGTATCCCTCTCCAGATCCTGGATCTCATCTGCCTGCCCTTGGAAGATCTCCCTTAAGGATAGTAGCTCATCCTCCTCCTCTCCCCCCTCACCCTATCCTTGTGGCTACTCCTATGGCTGCTACTGTCCCTATCCCCGTCCCTGTACCTATCTAGGAACCTGTGTTGCTGGCACCTGTAATGGAAATCCATCTCTACCCCTCACTACATGCATTTGTCTCTCCTCTCTTCCCTCTCTCCTCTGAGCCACTCTCCTCTCTACCACTACACCCCACCTCCACCGTTGGCCCCTACCTCCACCATATCCACTAACATATCCATCACCTCCACCGTCTCCCTCTATCAGCTCCCCTGGATCCATCAGCCATGGAAATGGATGCTCTGCCCAATATACAGTATAATCTGCATCCATCCCTACATCCTCTACATCTACCCAAATGTCCCAAGGCATATGAACCATCTCTAGAAGTTGTGTCACTACCTAATCATATGACAATAATGGCCCTAAATGCACCTAATCCCTCACTATCCGTGCATACATCCCTAAACCCTATGGCATCCTATGTATCCTGCCAAACTGCCTGCATACCCTATCTATCAACTTCCTCTCAATGATATGTGGTGTCCTCCCTATCAGATACCTGCTCCTGAATACATATGGCAGCTCCATTGCATCATCCTCCCACTCCTCACAATCTCAGAATGGCCTCCATATCACACTGTCTATCTCATCAATCACCCGACGCCAATACTCCAGCCTCCCAATCTATGGCTAAGAAGTAATCATATCATACAAATGCACATAACTGCGCCCATGTCCTCTACCTCTAAAGTATATTGGATGTGTAACCGATAGATGCTCATATGCCCATACCTGCAACAGTGTCACTCCACACCCCAATCCTGTTGATCCATGATACACAAACTAATGTAGCTCATAGTACAAGTGTACCAGCAGACATGACCCCCATGCAAACCTGGTGTGCTCCATCACCAATGTCTCTAGTGTCCTCCCCCATCCCACAACCAACCCTCATGTCGCCCTGTCCGAATAGAGGAACCCACTGATAACTCCCGCCAACACCACCGGTAGCACCAATCCTGTAGCTATCATAGTGTCACAAGCCACATGTCCAGCCCTCATCTCTAGTCCTAGATTCTGAAACACTCATCTCAGTGCATCCATGTCTCCATCTCGATCATAAGGCACTAACTCCCCAATGATCGGTATCCTTGGTATCTTATATACATCCTCTAAGGTGACTCTCATCTCACCCATCGACAAATGAAATGTACATGTCTTTGTGTACCATCTCTCAGCTAAAGCAATCAACAACCCCATGTTTGCCTAAAACTTAGGCACATACATAATGTATCGTAGGCCCATAGCCTCAATTGCTACTCTATCCTCCAATGTCAACTCTAGTTGTAAACTATGAGTCAAAGGGAATCTCTCCATGACTCTAGCATAGGTAGGTCCTCCTGCAGTTAAGCAAATCAATATGTCAATCCTAGTGGTATTCCATGTTCATTACAAAGTGTTGCTTTTTATCCTAGTGCTTATATTTATCATATGGCACTCTATCCTAGTGGTACTCCCCGCTCATCACAAAGTGTTGCTTTTTATCCTAGTGCTTATATCTATCATATGGCACTCTATCCTAGTAGTACTCCCTGTTCATCACAAAGTGTTGCTTTTATCTTTTAGGACACCTACTTGAGTGTATCCTCCTGAGTAGCTTATCCAATTGGCAACGTATGTTCTATCATAGAATTGCCACTTTCAGCCTCATCCAATTGGCAACGTATGTTCTATCATAGAATTGTCAATTTCATTGGTACTCCCTGTTCATCACAAAGTGCCTCGATCTATCCTATCCTAGGGCCTCTCCTTGAGTGTGTCCTCTTGAGTATTTTCCTGATTGGCAACATATGTTCTATCACAGAATTGTCAATCCTAGCCCTATCTTCTATCCTAGTCTTCCCTAGAGGACCCACTTGAGTGTATCCTCTCAGCAGCTTATACAATCGACAGTGTATGTTTATCACAGAACTACCAATTCGACCTTGAAGACATAAATGTGCATTCATGACACAAACGCGCTTGCATACTTCACAAATGCGCCTACCCTGCACAGACGTGCCTGAATCACACAGACGTGCTTCTACTCTACACAGTCACGCCTGTCCTTTATAAACGCGCCTAAAAGACACAGACTCTACTAAAATCATAGATGCGCCTGACACCAACACAGACGCACCTAACCTACCTAGACGCGTATGGCACCAACACAAATGCGCCTTAGCATTTTTTTACCCCACTTGAAAAAAAAATTTGACATACCTAAAGCGCATTTATTGCACTACCTATCATGCATTTATGACAACAATTAATGTAGCAAGGTACAAGGAGGTTTTGTGGTACTCACCGACTCTCCTGTATCTGTTAGCCTCTTATATTGGTGAATGCGATCGAATCTATGCACCAATGCCATCGTTTTTGACTACTCTCTGATCTCTCTACACTTTGATCTCTTGGATGTTTTCCCTCGTCGTCTATCTTATAGACTACCCTATCCCTCATTTCCCAAGTCAGTCTTCTTTATCCCGTGACTATGTCACTCTATCTTGTCAGTCCTTTCTAGCCCTTCTCTCTTATCGATATATTTTATGCAATCTTTTCAGACATTTTTGTCAAATCTCTCAAGGGGGCATGTCATTCCCATCTTGTGGCAACTTTGTATCAATTCATCTTATCTTCTTTGAAACAACACAACAAGATGCATTATCTCAAAGAGGGGCAAAATGTAGACACCTAAAATTGTCCTATCTAATTAAATAAATATCTTTATTCATTTAATTATTTAAGCCTAATTCTTCTATTAATTAAATAAATATTTATTTATTTAATTAATTAATTTATCCTCTTCTAGCCTTATTTCTCATTTAAATAAATACTTTTTTAATTTAAATTTTCCTTCCCCTAAAATTAAATAAATACTTTTATTTATTTAATTGATCCCACTTCTTTTATTAATTAAATAAATCTTTATTTATTTAATTAATTCATTAACCTTTTCTACCTATGACACATGTCATTCATCTCTTAATTCCTACACTACCTACCCTCTCATTATTTTCTTATTTCCTTTACCTACCCTCTAATCCTAGCTGACCATCTATCTTTTACACCTCTCAATCTTATCCCTCCATTTCTTATAATGTCTTCTATATAAGGAGATGCTTCCTTCATTATCAACCCTATTCAACTACTAGTACTCCCAAGCATTCTAGCATTCGAACTTTCATATGCGATCAAGCTATCAACCACATTTTTGTTCGTTGTTGAGCTCTTGTGCACACATAAAATCTAAGAGCAAATATATCAAGCAAGATCAATGGAGATAGGAAGAATGAAGATCAAAACCCTATTGGACATGTGATGGTATAATCTTTGTGATTTCATTTCATTTGCATTATCCTAGGTAATCTTCATATGTTATGGTGGATCTTTGTTGTTGTTAGGCTAGGGTTTTGTGGTTGAAACTATTCAGTCTTTCAATATTGTTGTTTCCATTTTTACCATAAATAGGTAATACCAAGATATGTTAGAATGAATCATTCAGAAGAACAAATTATAGGAGATAAAAATGTTTGTGCACAAACAAGAAGGAAAATCAGAGAAAACTCCTGTTTGATTTCTACTATTGAGCCTAAAATAGTAAGTGAGGCATTGGAGGATGATGATTGGATTAATGCTATGAATGAGGAATTGGATCAGATAAAGAAGAACAAGACATGGACACTTGTTCCCAAACTAGAAGACAAGAATGTGATTGGCTCTAAATGGGTGTTTAGAAACAAGTTGAATGAAGAAGGCAAGGTTGTGAGGAATAAATAAAGGTTGGTATGCAAAGGCTCTACACAAGAAGAAGGAGAAGATTATGGAGAAACCTTTGCACTAGTGGCAAGATTGGAAGGATTAAGAATGTTACATGCTTATGCTGCATTTAAAGGCTTTAAGGTCTACCAAATGGATGTTAAATCTGCTTTTCTTAATGACATTCTTGAGGAAGAAGTGTACATAGAACAACCGAATGGATTTGCTTTATCTAAGGATAAATATATGGTTTTCAAGTTAAATAAGGCACTATATAGATTGAAGTAGGAACCGAGAGCATGGTTTGAAAGATTGCATGCACACCTGATCAAGATAGGATTCTAGCGTACTAATGAGGACAGTAGCATATATCTTAAGACTGATGGAGACAGAGTGTTGATAGCTGAAGTATTTGTAGATGATATGATTTTTGAAGGTGATGATGATTTATGTATGGTGTCTGCTGAGGAGATGAAGAAAGAATTTGAGATGTCTCTTATTGGTGAGATTAAATTTTTCATTGGGTTGCAGGTCCAGCAACTGGATGGTGGAATATTTATCTGTCAGAGTAAGTATGTAAAGGAAGTGTTGAAAACATTTGGCATGGAGGATTGTAAACTGGTTGGTACTCCGATGGTGATAGGTTGTAAATTGTCTAAATAGGATTATTCACCCTCTATTGATGAAAAAGAATACAAGTCCATGACTGGTAAATTGCGTTATGTTGTTCATAGTAGGCCTAATATTGCACATGTTGTTGGTTTGGTT
The DNA here is from genome assembly GCF_030272615.1 of Cryptomeria japonica. Lineage (NCBI taxonomy): Eukaryota > Viridiplantae > Streptophyta > Pinopsida > Cupressales > Cupressaceae > Cryptomeria > Cryptomeria japonica. The sequence continues at coordinate 492,599,775 of NC_081414.1, forward strand.
GCTAGATTTCAGAAGGATCCCAAGGAGACTCACTTGGTAGTGGTGAAAAGGATATTTTGGTACTTGAAAGACACAATAGATTATGGCTTATGGTATCCTTATAAAAATGATTTTTATTTGGAAGTGTTTACTGATGCAAATTGGGCGGGGACCGTTGATGACCAAAAAACCACTATCGGTGGAGATTTTCTTCTTGGAGGTAGATTGGTTGCTTGGAAAAGTAAAAAGAAAACATGTGTATCACAGTCAACTACAAAGGCAGAGTATGTTGCAGCATCAATGAATTCCATGTAGGAAATCTGGATGAGACATTAGTTAGAAGGATTTAAACTTGATATGTCTAAATCGGTGACTATTTATTGTGACAATACAAGTGCAAGTAATATTTCAAAAAATCATGTATTACATGAAATAACTAAACACATAGAATCAAAATATCACTATCTAAGGGAGAGAGTATAGGAGAAGCAAGTCAGAATGGAATATGTGACAAGCAAAGAGAAGCTAGCAGACATTTTCAGAAAACCATTGTCGAAGACTACCATTGAGTACCTCAGAGGTAAATTAGGGATCAAACCCCTACATAAGAAGAACTAAGATGTAGGAGATGTATCAATCTAGTGGGATTAATTAATATTTCTCACTGTGGATTGAAGAAATTGTGGCTACTCCACAGGGGGAGCAACTTAGATGAGGTTTGTAGAGATGTTGAAGATAGTAGTAGCAGATTTGATGACCAGTGATGCATTTGCACCTTTGGCATTGTTGTCAAAGGGGGAAAATAAATATATTAGCCTAAGGAGGAGAAGATGTGTAACAGAAAGGGCGAGAAGAAATGAAGATTTAGCTCCAGATGGAGAAGAGAAGAACCACCAGAAGAGTGAAGTGCAGCAGAGAAGTTCCAGATCTGAGCAACATGATTTTAGTTGAATATGTTGGTGTTTATGTTGGTGTTGCCATCAATGCCAAAGGGGGAGAAATTTGGCATGATTGGCATAACTGGTGCAGATAAAGAATGGTGATTGAACCGGTAAAGGACTGTTTGTGATGACATTGTGATGAAGAGATTGAGATTGCATGGTTGGATGACTTTGATCAGTTATTTATGTTTTCATTGATGGAAACCAATGTTTACTATGTTGTATTTTGTCATCTTAGTCTTTTTGGTCTACCGAAAAGAGCTTACCGGTAAATGAACAAGAAGCTGGGAATTAGGACCTTAACCGGTAAATGAGGAATTGTTTTGATTAAATCTGGCGATTGGTGATGATTGAAGTGTTGCGGTTTGGAATGTGAGTTTGTATCATTGTAATATATATCTGATCAGAACCGCATCATGTTTTGGTTATCAGAAGTTATGTTTATGATTTATGTGATATTTTTGCTAGGGTTTAAGAAGGGTTTAAGGATTGGTAAATAATTCTCTTAACCGATAATGATTTTGAGTTCGGTGATGGATCATATTATGTTTATAAATTGGTGATGATGTGGCACAAACTACGTGAAGTGTTTGAATGATGTTTTGGCCCATTTGAAAGGCAAATTTCTTTGCAATGTGTGAAGTGCTTAGCGGAATGAGCTAAGGGTTTGAAACTGTATCAGATCAAGATGTGGTAATCATTCAATGGTTGTAATTGATTTGTAATTAATTGTATTAATATATATGATGATCAATGATGATCTATAATGAGTTGTAAAAGATCTATGATGATGTATTTTGTAAGTCTTAGGGTTTTGTAACCGACTAAGTTGTGAAGGTTATTTATGTCGGTACAGTTGATGTTTGTTGTGTCGGTGGTTTTTGAGAAGAGTGTGAAGTCAAACCAGAGTATGAGATCTGCTAGAGTGTAGTAGATTTGGAGCAAGAATTGGATCTGATCAAGCAAGCAGTTAAGTGCTATACCCAAATCATTCATTGTTGTTCTCTAACAATTGCAGCAATCAAAATCCCTTAACCGGGTAGGTCCTAACAGGCCTTTCATTGTAAATCCCTTAACTGGGTAGCTCAACATCAAAGTGTTAAATCCTCTTGCGAGGTTGAACCTAACAGGTCAAAGCTCCTAACAGGGCTCATCATCTAAATCCCTTAACCGGGTGACTCCTAACAGGGCATCTTTAAAAGCTTCTAACTAGGCTAGGCTCCTAACAAGGTGCATTCCGAAAGAGTGCACAATTTTTGTGGGTACCAATTCCTACCGTGGTTTTTCCCTATGTGGGTGTCCACGTGAAAAACATGGTGTTTATATGGTGAATGTTTTTATGTGTTGTTACGTTTTACTTTCAGTTTATGCATGATGATAAACACTTAATGATCATTTTTGATAAACTGGTTTAACACTTGGTTATCAGTGATTATCGGTAATGGTAAAGAGTTTATTACTGGTATATGATTAATTTGGTGAAGTTTTATAAGTTCAAGTTTTAAGTTTGAAATTATTGTTAATATCAATTCACCCCCCCCCCCTCTCAATATTAACCGGATCCTCTAGGATTAACATACTCTACTAACATAGCTTCTACTTCGGCATGCTTCTTATTGGCTTGAAGTGTGTCCAATTGTGTTGCCATATTGTTTATAATGTCTTCCTTGAATTTTTTTAGCAAATGAGTTATCTCCATCCTAGAAATTGTTGAAGATGCTTTTGCTGATGTAGAACCAGACCTATAGTACCTACCCTTCTTGGCATAAGCCCTAGAATATTTCTAGTAAATCTTCCTGATATCATCCCATTGAGATTGAGTAATGTCTCCTCCTCCTATAAGATCAAGTGCTTCAATACAATCCTCATTGATTCCCCTTAGAAAAATCAATTTCAGGGATTCTTCACTCAAAGTGCTATTCTTGGACTTCCTGACACTGAACATAAACCTTTCAAGATAATCTTCTAGAGTTTCATCCTCCTTTTGTACCATTTAGAAGATATCATCACCATGTCGATCAATTCCTTTGCAATAGTCTTTATATTTCTCCAAAACTTTGCCTCTATCTCATCCCAAGTAGTTATTCTATCCCTACCTAAACTCATAAACCATCTAAGTGAAGCTTCTTTCAGTGTAGCAGGGAATAGCTTGAGTTTATGGGCATCAATGGTATAATCATAACTTTTGCAAAGGATATCAAATTCAAACAAAAATGTGGTTGGGTCTTTAGTGACCAGGCCATAGAATTTTGGAAGAGAGGAGGTTGGAATATTCTTCAGATTTCCATTATCATGTTGGTAAAGAATAGGGAATTCAAAAGTAGGATTGGGAGGTGGAGCACCTCTCCCACTAGGAGCCACCATTTATGGTTGATAAAGAACTAGAGGTAAAATATTTTCTTCAGGGGGGTCATTTAAAAAATCAAGGTCTCCTTCTGATAGATCAAAAATACCTCAGTTTCTATCTTCCACAAAGGCTTCAGCAAAAGGATTTATATCTAGAGCTTGATAGATACTTATTTCAAGATTAGACCGAGAGGGAAGGAAACTTCCTAATGCATCCCTCATTCTTTCCCTATACATGCACATTTTGTCTCAATTACCAATATTCCTACACAAAATGTTGAGTGATAGATTTATGCTTCTTTTCTCAAATGATTCAAAGGTGCTTCTAACCCTAATGACATCTATTGAAGGCTTAAAAATTCTAAATCCTATATTCCTAATAAGTTCTTAGTTTGACACCATCCCCGGCAACAATGCAAAAAAAGTTGGTTCCTAATAATGCCCTAGTAATTAAGACACATTTTCATGACCAAAAGGTTCAATTCTCTACATCATTCAACTACTAACTCATTAATCAAAAGTTCAATCACTTGTCAACCCAGGAACGTATACTTGAAATAGGTCTCAACTATATGTGCACTAAGAAACTCATAAGGAACACTTAACTTAAGCTTGAAGCAACTAAATAAGAAATTGATGGAAAGCACTAAATTCTAAAGTTGTTTCTACTGATATTAAATTAATCTACTTAATATGAAACTTAACTATATCCAGAAAATGAACTAACCAGCTGGTAACCATAAACTCTATTTTCCTTTGGTTGTAGGACAATCAACTGAAATATTGTAACCAGCGAACATAAGCTATCTAATGAACTCACAGAGAATGGAATGAAAGTAAATGAACATGGATGCTCCCCAAGTGGGCCCCCTTGGATGAGCCCCCGGAATCTTAACCAAATCTAAAGATTACAAAAACATCATAAAACTCATTGATACTTTTTGACAATGAATATGATAGCACTAAAATCTCTTTATTATTTTTCAATTATGAAACAAAGTACACTCAATGCTCAAGTAAGATAAAACTGCATTACATTCTTCATCTCTAACTGATGAATTTATAAGAGATTATACAACTAACTAACTACATAATCTATCCACTCCCAATAAACTAGGAGCGCAACTTTTATTATAAATAAAGGCATAGAAGAATGAATCATTCTAGGACTTAGTTTCATGCAAAAATATAGACCAAGGTTTCCTCTAGATTTCCTCGACAAACCGACACATGTTCTGAAGCAACAACTACATCAACCGTAAATAGGAGTTTTGTGATAGTTATCAGCTACTGGCTTGACTAGTTCACCAATTCTATTTGATCAGGACTACAATTCTTTGAATTAGAATAGATATCATTTGTTGACTTGGTCTCTCCTCCAGCTGTATACACAAAAATTAACATGCACAACATATATTTGAACAATACTACTTTCAATCAACATTTAATCAAGCAATCCCTTATCATTAAAATGGATTTAATATATCATTTATAAGGTTGTTTAATAGATAGCAAGGTTCATATGTTAAACACAAAAACGCTTATATCTATCTCAACCATAATGTCTAAGTCACAAAATGACAAATCTAACATAGCATAAAGTTCATATAAAATAGCCAAAAAGGTGACTCATCACACATATTTAAATATTTTCAATTATTTAAATATGAATTAACTCCACCTCTTAACTGACAATCACTTTGAGTTCTTCAATTAATTAGTCCACTTCAACTAATCATTTGATTCTCTTAACAAAATATTTAACTTTCTTAACAAAGAAATTAATTCAGTTAACTGATTAATCAATACCTTTAATGAAGTGAGTTAACTCCCAATCAATCACTCTAAATAAATCTCATTCATTAATTATCAATCTTTCTAATTGGATCTCAATCATCAATCAATATCAAAAAATCTATAAATGTAACCCTGGTTATCATTCATCAATAACCATAATATTTGAGCTTTTGTGCGATCGTGCTGCCAAACAAAGTGCAACAACATCATACATCACAAAAGGAAGAAAGACAATGGAGGCTAGATGCAAGGATACTACTTTAGTTTGCTTTTCATGATTATTTAGTTTGTTGCATTCATTTGTGTTCCTTCATTGATATGATTTGAGTTATTTTTTAATTGATTTTGAGTTTTGTGGTTGCTCTTATAAACTCTTAAATGCATGTTGAATTTTTTTGTCGTACAAGACTCCTAAAAATAGTTCTTTTCATACTTTTCTTATGCTCACTACATGTTTTACAGTAACTTAATAGACTACTTCATTTATTATATTTTAAATGTTAATACTAAAAAAATTGAAAATAAGCATCTGTGATTGGCGTGATGCTAAGATTTAAGCATTTTTATAGAATTCAACATGGAATAATATATTGTTGGGTGAAAACTTTGTAAACTCGGGGAGGTTTACAAAATGTGGCTTTCACCACAATATGCAAGCTAATATCTCTTAGAAGGCAAGATACAATCTCTCCTATTTATAACGGAATGCTCCCCCTTTCCACTGCCAACTATATCTAATATTGTTCTACTTGCTAACTTTACACTAATCTAGGATGTTACATATACTTCAACTCTCTTTTTTTAGAGTACGTATTTTTCCTAGTTCTCTATCTAGAATGGGTTTCTTTTCTTAAGACTGAAAACAATTCTCACTTGCAGTAATTCAAGAATCTATACTAATTAGAACCAAAGTGTCCATAAGATTACAAAGCCTCATGTTGCTTCCTTTTCTAAAAATGATTAAAGGGATGAGAAAATAGAAAAGAAACTCAAAGTCTTCTTCTTGCTACTATCCTATCAACCTCTTTACAAATAACTCCTTTCAACTAATACATTTCAAGTAACAAATGAAGCACAAATTCTTTATGTTTATACTTGCATACAATTTATAACTTTCTCCAAGAACAACATATCGAAGCACAAAGTCTTTGAATAGTTATCCACACACAAATCCTAATTTCAAATCCATAAAGTCTACTTAACCAATTCAAAATACTCTTCAATATGTCACACAAATCACACTGCTCAGATCAAACTCTTTAATAATATATGACATATGAACATCTAAATCATAAACAAAGATGATTTCAACACAGAGTTTGAAAGCCAAAATTTGTCTTCTTCTTATTTTGATTGAGCTTGCAAAATCACAATTTGAACACAAAGTCTCACTTTGGTAGTTTTTTTGCATTAAATAAAAGATGATAATTACAAAGAGCGCCCTCATATATATAGGTGAGGTATAATGAGAAAAAATAACAAAGTTACAACTAATTTAAGACTAAGTCAAAGAAAGAGTTTGATTTGACTTAGTACTTATGCACTCCTAAATGCAAAACTATTATGTAAAATGACATTTGAAATTACAAAATGAGACTAGTCTAAGAATGACTAAGTTGTTGGAGCTCCATTTTGTGTCTTTCCATCTACATCTTTCTTTATAAATTCATCATACTTCTAGAGAGAAGCTTGGATCTCTACATCATCAGGTTCATCTTCATAGTCGGAGATAACTTGTATTCTGGTAACTGAATTTTCCAATAAAGTGCATTCCTTCTTAGACCTCTTCAAGATGGAATCCAAGTCATCCAAAATAGATTGAATCCCTATCAACTTATCATGTGAGGAGTGAGAAATATTCTCTCTCTACTTCATCTTGGATGAACAAACTAAAAGCCTGAATACTTGAATCTAGAGGCAACAGATTTTTCTCTTCATCAAACATTTTACAAGAAAATTTTGTGATCTTGGCTAGGATTTATTTGATAGTATTTTCACTTGTCTTTCTATCCTTTTTGATATCTTCAACTAATTCCTCCAAAACTTCTATTCTATGTTTAATAAGTTCCTTATGTTGTACATAGAATTTTCTAGAATAATATTATTGTCAACTATAACATCCAAAGGGAAATCTCTCAACTTGAGCCAAGCTTCAAAGTTCTTCTCATATGTCTCAATCCCTTTTGTTAAGGCATAAAGTGCTATATCAAATTCAGATTCAACACTTTTAATGTTGTCAATCAACTTGATTGCTGAAGTCAAAAGATGTGTCTGTTGGCTTTGCATTTTGTCCATCCACTCACCTATCGCGATGCCCCTTGAGGTGAGTGATGAATACTAAGAGGGGGGATGAATTAGTATACCAAAAATTACTGAACTTAAACTCTTAAGCAGTTTAGCAATTAACCGGTATAACAGATTTACTATCAAACCAGTTAAGACAAATGCAAACCAAACAGCAAATAAAGCATTCACCCACAAGAGCACAATCACCATAACACAAGAGGTTTTGACATGGAAACCCAAATGGGAAAAACCACATTGAGCAGAGACTCACAAGTAACTATCTGTAGAATAGTAACCAGACCGGTTAAGGTCAGACTGACTAAGGTCATACAATGTTCTTCACCACAATAGATCCTGTTAGGAATCTAGATCTTTGTTAGGAGATAAGTCCTGTTAAAGACTACCTTGTGAGAGGATTTCAGATTCACAGTTGTGAACCACCTTGTTAGAGGATTTACAAAGGCTTTGCCAAGCCTACCCAGTTAAGGGTTTCAGACTTGTCGAAGATGTGAGTAATCAACAAGTGAGTGATCTAGATACTAGCATAGTATGCTTGGTTAGATCCTTGATAGCTCATTGTTAATGCCCATTTAGCATTACTTCAGTCTTCAGTATCTCCACACTTTGTTTCTTCACACAGGCCTAATCTTCTCTTCTATGATTGCACATACAAAAACCTCATCAACTAAAACCCTATCAACTTCTAAAACCCTTTCATCAACTAAAACCCTAGACATGATGTCCTTATAAAGGAATCTGATTTCATGTCGGTCCAATATGATTACATTGCAAGTTCCTAGGTTCAGTGCATCTAGACACATTTGGTAACACAACACAAATCACCGCCAAAGTGTCGGTGGATGATAACTCATCACAAAAATACCGGTTGGTAACTCATCACAGAGTAGTACCAGTTCATTATCGATTACCGGTTCATACATTTTACCAATTATTAGTTGTCAAAATGAAGACCAAAAAAATGTTAACTACCTCTTTGTTCCTTTGTACCACTTTGGGATCCTCGAACCACTTGAGGTCTTCATACCGCTTTGGGTCTTCAGTCAGTTTGTGATCGGTAAACACGTTCTGCAAAACACCGATAGTCTAAAGACTATAATACATAATACCGGTTGGAACAATTATCGGTTGAGCTTAACTCATACATAGGGAAGTGATCATAAAACAAGTGTGTGTCCATCAATGACAATCACAACATCATCAAAATGCCAACAATCTCCCCCTTTGGCATTGATGGCAACACTTAGGAAAATTTTGACATCTAAGTGTTTTACAACAAAAATATGTCATAATCAAAATTACTCCCCCTAAGTATATACACTATCCCTTTTTGCAGAAAATACAATGTATACCACTCCCTTAAAGAAATAACATGAAAGTATACATAAAATTCACCAAAATTTTGATACTACTCCCCCTTTGCCAACAATGACAAAGTACTGCAGAATAACCACTATTTCTCATTATCATTAAAATAAATAAGTGTTGATGACAATAATGAGTGAGACTTATCAAAAACTGATTTAAAATCCTGCATAAAAGTCTTCATGGATAATGACCATGACTCAAGTAATGAGGTAACCACCTCACTTTCCGTCTGCATTTGTGATACATGTTATTCCATGGCATCAATTATACTCATCTCTTGAGTTGTCATTAAATCTTCTAGATTGAGAAAACACTTTTGAAGAATTTGCAGTCTCGGTAATAAAACTAGTCGAAGTTCCTGCAAATATCTTGTCATGTTGCTAATCTCCAACTCTATCCTGGCAGACTGAAGCTGATACCGGTGAATAGTTTGCCCATATGTGGTAAAAGAATCATATGGGGTCTTAAAGTTGCTTATGTATGTCTACAAATCAGATTGCAATTTATCCTTTTGTGCAAGCACATCATCACAAAATAGATGGGTTTGTCTTATTTTGCTTAGTAGTAGTTTTCCCTCATCCATAGCATCTCTAATATCCTTCAGCTCTTTCTGAAGTTGAGACCGAAGCTCATTCAGTTTCTTTACTAAGGCAATGTTAAGTGCCTTTTGATGCTTCTTTTGTGCATTGGCTTCAGCAACTTCCTCTAGGCATTGTACCTAGTCCTTGACAACTGTACATAGAAGTTTTAGTTTGGCCAAAGAGGAATCGGTACCAGGGAGGTTGGTACCTGGGAGAAAACTGGTAAGGGTGTCAATAGTAGTGTGAATGACATCTTGCTCCTTTTTCTTTCTCAATGCTTCCAGTCTTTCCTATGCTAGCTTTATGCCTTGCAGCAACTCTGATTCATCTACAGATTGGAGGTCAAGAGGACTCGTGATGTCAGTCAGTTTGGCTTGACCACCGGTTGCCTTGGAGTCTCCGCTTTCTTGTTCTTTTCTGCTTCCTTCTCCTCTTCTGCTCTTTTCTTTTCCTCTTCTTTCTCCCTTTGTTTTGCTTCATGCTTTTTCTTCTCTTCCTCCTTCTTTCCTTCTTCTTCTTTTTGCTTCTCCTCTTCTTGTTTCTTCTTCTCCTCATCTTTCCACTTCTCCTCTTCTTTCTTTTCCTCCTCTACTTTCCTCTTCTCCTCTTCTTTCCTCTTCTCCTCTTCTTTCCTCTTCTCCTCTTCTTTTCTCTTTTCTTCTTCTTGTTTCCTCTTCTCTTCCTCTTGTTTCTTCTTCTCCTCTTCTTTCCTTTTCTCTTCCTCTTTCTCTATTTTCTCTTTGTTTTCCTTTTCCTTTTCCATCTTCTACTTGTCTTCTTTTTCTTTGTCTTGTTTCTCCTTGTCTTCTTTTTCTTTATCAGCCTTTTCCTTTTCAGCGTCTGGAGTGACATCTTCAACATCCAAGGCATCAACATCAATGGTGTCCACCTGTTCTGTAGCTGGTTCTCCTTCATCATCAAATGCCTTATACGGTTTTCCAGTTTTCGGTTCCTGTTTGGCCTTCTTGTTGGCCTCAGACACTTGATGTAGCCGGATAGTAGCTTTGGCATGCAGATGAGTGTCCTTCTCTACTTCAGAGGTTTTACCTTCAAGCATCCTGAGTCTTCTTCTTCTCATGAAGAAGAGACCTTTATGAGTGTCCATAATTTGAAATAATTCAGAATTGGAGGCTTCAGGAAAGTATTGAGAAAATACTTTCTCCCTTATTTCCTACTCTTTCTGTATGGCAATGCGCCATTTGTTGTCTAAAAAATTATATAAAGAATCAGGTGCCTCAGATCTAATTCCTAATGGTGATCGGTCATTTTTACACAAATAATTAATGACTTCCCACTCTGTTTCCTCTTTCTCACTATCGGTAAAATCATCAAAACACTCCTTCAGATCACTAAGCAATTTTCTTCTTATATTCTTGATAGTCCTTTGACAATGTGTCATTGGCTTATAAGAAGAGACATCAATATTTATCGGTGCAGATGATGTAGGTGTCTTGCTGGTAGCTTTTGTCTTTTCCTTGTTTGCCTTGTCTTCTTAGGCTGCACATCTGATTCTGTGTCTTCAGACTCCGGTGAGTTGCTCTTGGCCTTCCGCTTCATTTCAAATACTTTAGCGGGTGCAACTTCCAATTTCTGCTTGGTAGGTGACCGTTTGGTCACTTTAGGGCTGGCTGAGGTAACTGGTGTCAATGCCACTGGCACTGCCTTTCCCTTTTTCACAGAAGGCTCTTCAACCGGTGTTACCCTTTCCAAGTAGATGTTGGTTCTCTTTTTCTTTGCATTTAAAGGAGAGGCAATCAGGGTAGAGGCATACCAATCCAACATGTCGTACATTACCTCATAACCCATAGGTTCTACTTCTTCCTATCTGGGCTCTACCGCTTCCATTACACACTCATCTACTCTAATGGTAAAGCAGATGTCTTCTTCATACTTCTTAACAATATCGCCAGATATCCTCATCCTCTAGCTCATCTTCCGCTTGAATTCATCAAAGTATTTATTCAAGACTTTAGGATATCCAGTTCCACCGCTTGGAGACTTTCCCTAATTTTTTTGGTGACTGGTTGGTCAGCAGACCATTGAATATCACCGACTCCTAGGAAATAGCCTTGAAAGTAGAAAAACAAACCCACCAAAAGTTGTCCAAATTTGGATCTTAGGGCACTGTCCTGTTTGATGGACTTCAAGTTTAATAGGAGTTGCTTCTATAAACAGGTGTATAGATCAAATGAGGTGCCCTCCATGATCATTCTATAAGCGGCATTAACTGCAGCAGCATAGATAGAGTTTAATCTGCTGGCCTAAAATGTCTGGTATCCTATCACCATGCAAGCATACTTGACCAACTAATCTTTGATGGTGTTGACGGTTGTTCCCCGTTAATCGCTCACAGAACCGACGAGCTTAGTCATTTCTATCTTGATGACCTTCCTTAGGGCTGGCACCTCACCAATGTTGCAGAAACTGGTAACTGCATGAATTGCTTCAGGTGTAATGTCATGCGTCCTCTTGAGATACATCTTGTCTCCATGCACTCTGCTCAGGATGATGTGGATGTGGTCTTCCATGAACTCTTCAAGGAATTAAACCGCATTGTGAAGTTTCTTCCTCTCCAGAATGTTGTATTTCGATTTGATCTTCTTGTCATCCCCATAAAATAGACTTAGCTGGGAATGAATCGCTAAGGATCCTAGGTCTTCCAGTTTGCAGGCAATGTACCCTAAAATATCTCCTTCGACAATGACTCCAACAGGTATTTGGGACAGGGCATTGTATTTCATTTTTCTTTGAATGAATTCAGCTAAGTCCATAGGTGCACTAGAACTAGAGTGCGATGTAGAAGCCATGATTTAACTGATAAACAAAAAATTTCAAGAAATACCTTCACAATTTCAAAATTTAGGGTTTGACAAATGCAGCTCACACCACACCACTTCAGTTGCTTGATTATTGCTTGGTGTTCTTCACTTGATTGATTGTAAATGTCTCTGGATACTTCTACAAGATTTGAAATCTCTATGAATTGCAAGTCAAATCGCCTTTTGTTGCTCTGCTCTTGAAAAATTCTTCACTCAAAAACTGGTAAGTGAAAATGACTTGAAAATCCCTTATAAACGAATTCTTCACCTACCATAATAAATGCTCCACCGCTAGGGTACAAACCCTAATTTTCCTTTTACCACTTCACAATATTTTGTCGATTGATAGGTAATGTATATCGATTAAGGTCTTTTACCAGTATATACCGGGGGTTCGAAACATTTCACTGATTTGTTCTCCCTAAGCTTTTCTGAAGCTCAATTTGCCGGTTTAGAGACTTCCACACTAGGTGCAGAAATCAGTTCATTTTGTGACACTTCTTCAAGTTTCTTTTTCCATTTTTTATTCATTCCTACTTGAAAGGTTTCAACATCAATCTTCCCTTCTAGAGTGACTGATATGTCATCTGATAGGCTCTTTCTCATTCTGCAGGTTCTAGCAGGGTGTCCCGGTTTGTTGCAATGATAGCATACCATTCCAGGTGTTCTCCATGGTCCATGGTTCATTCTTCCATTCTTCCTCCTGCATGTTGCAACAATGTGACCGCTACCATGGCAGATCAAACAGGTTGCTCTCCAACCAGTTGCTATTTGATAGCCACCACCACCTAACTGATGGTCATAGGCATTATACCATTTTGGATTCCGATTCACAGATGATTCAGGAAAAACTCCTTGAGTCCTTTGAGGATATCTCCCAGTGTTGTGCATAACAGACCTGCATTCAAATGCTCTATGCCCAAACTTGTTGCATGCATAACAATTACCATTGAATCTATTGGGTCTAGGCTTATTGTTTAGAAAATAAGGAAAATTATTGTAGGCCTTATTTCTACACACATTAGTAGTATGTCCTTCATTGAGACAATTAAAGCAAACAAGTTTAAACTTTTGCGTACCTTTATCCTTTTATGTTGGTTTCTTCTTTGATGCTCCATTTTTTGTTCCAGTGGTCTCACCTTCCTCATAACCAAAAAAACCAAGTCCAGTGATATTCTTTACCAATTTTGCTGATTCAAGCTTTTGTTCTAGCTTAACAGTACTCTTATTGAATTTGGCAAGTATTTCCTTTGACTCAGTGAGTTCCTTGGAAATAGCAGCATTGGATTCCTTCAAGGTTGCATTCTTAGAAATAGCCATGTTTAGTTCACCTTGCATTTCTTCTTTTTCCACTTTACTCTCTTGGAGATGAGTGGTAAGGGCACTGATTTCTTGCTTTAGCTTGGAGATCTCATGATCTTTGTCTTTTCCAAGTCTTCATCTTTCCTCCGATTCTCCAACTCTTGACACATTCTGATAGTCAGTCCTTCTAGTTCCCTTCTCAGGTTAGCATTAGATTCATTCAGTTTTTCAACTTCTTCAACTAGGGCTTCCATGTCTGCTTCATCAGAAGAACTATTTTCAGTAAGCTCCATCAGTTTCTCAGCATGCTCTCTTCTTTTTGCTAGAGAGGCTTTATATTTCACTTTAAGTTCATCAAAGGCTTTCTTAGTCTGAGTGAGATGATGAGTAAGTTCCCTCACAGTATATTCCCACATATCTCCTTCAAAGTGGTTAAACTTATAGAAATTTTGGCTCTGATACCAATTGATGAATACTAAGAGGGGGGGTGAACTAGTATACCAAAAATTACTGAACTTAAACTCTTAAATAGTTTAGCAGTTAACCGATATAACAGATTTACTAACAAACTAGTTAAGACAAATGCAAACCAAATAGAAAATAAAGCATTCACCCACAAGAGCACAATCACCATAACACAAGAGGTTTTGACGTGGAAACCCAAATGGGAAAAACCACGGTGAGCAGAGACTCACAAGTAACTATCTATAGAATAGTAACCAGACCGGTTAAGGTCATACAATGTTCTTCACCAGAATAGATCCTATTAGGAATCTAGATCTTTGTTAGGAGATAAGTCATGTTAAAGACTACCTTGTGAGAGGATTTCAGATTCATAGTTGTGAACCACCTTGTTAGAGGATTTACAAAGGCTTTGCCAGGCCTACCCAGTTAAGGGTTTCAAACTTGTCGAAGATGTGAGTAATCAACAAGTGAGTGATCTAGATACTAGCACAGTATACTTGGTTAGATCCTTGATAGCTCATTGTTAATGCCCATTTAGCATTACTTCAGTCTTCAGTATCTCCACACTTTGTTTCTTCACACAAACCTAATCTTCTCTTCTATGATCGCACATACAAAAACCTCATCAACTAAAACCCTATCAACTTCTAAAACCCTTTCATCAACTAAAACCCTAGACATGATGTCCTTATAAAGGAATCTGATTTCATGTCGGTCCAATAGGATTACATTACAAGTTCCTAGGTTCAGTGCATCTAGACACATTTGGTAACAAGGCACAAAATCACCGCCAAAGTGTCGGTGGATGATAACTCATCACATAAATACCGGTTGGTAACTCATCACAGAGTAGTACCGATTCATTACCGATTATCAGTTCATACATTTTACCAATTACCGGTTGTCAAAATGAATACTAGAAAAATGTTAACTACCGCTTTGTTCCTTTGTACCACTTTGGGATCCTCGAACCTCTTGAGGTCTTCATACCGCTTTGGGTCTTCAGTCAGTTTGTGACCGGTAAACACCTTCTGCAAAACACTAATAGTCTAAAGACTATAATACATAATATTGGTTGGAACAATTACCAGAACAACATAACTCATACATAGGGAAGTGATCATAAAACAAGTGTGTGTCCATCAATGACAATCACAACATCATCAAAATGCCAACAGTGAGTCTCTCAGCTTGCTTGATGGCTCCTTCGTCAATAGATTAAGTTATTGGCTCAACTATCTCAATACACTTAGTGATTTTGATTAAAACATTTGTAAGTAATTCTACTTGAGTCTTGAGCTTATCTTTCTTCACTTTCTCTGCATCATATCTAACAATGAGATATGGAAGGCTTCTTGAGCATCCCGCTTGGCACCATCATGAGTCTGTTTGTCAAGATCTATTCTTCTAATAGTATAATCCTCTACTTGAACTTCATCTGCATTTTTATCCAAAGGAGATTTTGCAACTTAAACATACTTATTTTTGGCCTGATTAATTTTCACTCTTGAGATTATTTTGGCCTTCTTGGTAGTCATCATCTTAATAGGAACTAGTGACCAAAATCAAATTCATCAAGAGAAATTGCTTGTTTCTTTCTCTTGGGACTATTTGAAACTAACCATGGTGAAAGTGCAAAAACATTTTCAGAACCAAAAACTAATGTTTGAGAAGTAACCCCCTAACTTTGAGAAACGGTGGCCACTATAGGTGAAGTAGAGGTGGTAATAACAATAGTTGGAGGATTTTCAATAGATGACTCATTGGGCTTGGCACTAGTTTCTACCAGGAATTTATCAAAATCATCTAACATAATAGAAGTGACTTCTAGTTAAGAGGAGAAAATATTAACAATGTTATCTAAGGGGTCTCTAATGCAGACTCATCAGCAGGCACATGCATAACATTACTAGGAGTAGTTCCAACTGGCATTGACTCAACAGTAGAAGTTATTGATACATATGAAACTATGGATCCAAATGGCATAGAGGTAGGAATAGAAACCTATGAAGATGAAGTGACAGTTACCAGATTAGGTGCTTCAGAAGCTTGCTCCTAAATATTCTCTAGCTCTCTATCCTTTGAAGTTTCTAGTAAGCTTTATTCATCACATTCTTCCTCTATATCTTCATTTTCATCACCCTCTGTAAGTTGATCTTCATCATTTAATAGTTCATTGTCTAAATTAGGAGGTTCATAATCTAAATGTTGACCCAATACCTCCAATTATTTCTCATCGCGAGGACTCAGAGAAGATGGTTCAGCTTGCTCATTTTCTAAGTTACCTTTTCCCACTATAAACTTGAATCTAGGAGCAATAGTTGACGCATTGGGGTCTTATCTATTCTTTGTCCTCAACTCCAACATCTTTCTAATAGGTCCCCCAATATCCTCTTCTGAACTTGTGGTGAATTCTTTAAGTTGAATTATTTTTTAGGCGAGCCACACATTAGTGTTTGTAAGAATATTTTGAAACTAGACTTTTATGGAAACCACCTCCTTTTGTGACCATTGGATCAAAGGAAGAGGAGCACTTTCAATTTTGTTAGCCTCATACGTAGGCTCAAGAACATTATTATCTTCATGAAGGTCTTCAAGTGTACCGTCCAAGTTAAGATCAATTATTTACTCCTTGGTGAGATGGCAGTAGTCAAGTTTGTTGATATCCTTCTCTGTTCTATAGTCTATTCAGATATCTTCAATCCTATGAACATGAGTATAGGATCTTTTCAGCTTGTTCTTCATACTTCTATAATCAAAATCCTTTCAGGCTCTAAAAAACTTCATTGTGACTCTTCTCATTTCTTCATCCATGGCCCTAGCTTCAAAAACTAAATTAATTGAATACATGCCAAAGGAAAAAAAGAATTTGAGTCCTGGCCTATGTGAACTTGATTGTCTCTCATGAACATATATCATTTGTCATGCTAACTCCATCAAAATAATATTGTTAGATGGATACCTGGGAAGCATGAATGTTTGGTCATCAAAACAACCAACTCTTAGATAAGTGAAAGTGGGAAATTGGAGGAACATACATCCATACTTATTAACCATCTCCCAAGCTTGATATGAAACTCTTTTATTTTATAAACTCTTGTCAAACAAATAGAAGAAATGACCAAAAAAGGCATCACTGATTCTTCTAAAATGATATTGACTTTGCTTCAAAGTCAATTGAGGATAATATTTCAACATAGGAACATGCCTTTTGTCACCTTATGTAGATAGACCTAAAAAATTTCTCATGGCAGCTGCTACATATACCAAGTATGAAGTCATGTAGAACTTCAGGGTGGTAGGAATCTTGGTAAGTTGATCACAAAGTGCATCACTTATTTTCCTTCCCCAAAAGATTCTCTTGTTATTTTGTCTTATAACATAAATGTACTATTACATCCATTCATATTATGTATCTTAAGTTGGAAAACCTTTTACCCTACTAAGAAGAGTGATTATGTCATTCACTTCTTCTATGAAATCACTCTGGTGAATAATCTTGGGCCACCTAGCAATGGTTGGCCTAGGAGTTTTTAACCATTATCATTTATGTTCCTCCTATGCCTAAAATAATTATTCTCATAATAAACTTGATTTGATTCCATATCTAAGTTGTCAAAAGAATCTATTAATGCTAGTAGATTTCCACAATCCATGTGATTGATATGAGCTGCTTTTGGATTCGATTGTGTGATTATTTTTTCATCAACATTTTGGATCACACTCTGTGATCCATCATTAGGATGAGAAAGAGAGAATAAGGAGAAAAATAATCTATATCTAGACATTTCAACAATTTATCAAATAAATCTTCATCAAAAACCAACACCTAATTACCATCAGCATCTTTGACACATCTACTCACTAGATCAAAATGACTGGCCAATGCAAGTACGAACTTTGGTCATGGGTAAGGTTAAAACCAGATGTATGCTACTATTGATAGTGGGTTAAATCAAAAAGTAATAAGGAGGATTCTCGACCCTCTTGAGAAACTCTTCTAGGTCTAGGTATCCCTTATATGCTTTATATTGGAAGCCACTGAAGACTGTGGAAAGGTAGGATAAGGGTCTTTCTTTTAAAACTTTATCTTTTTCTAACTTGGAGAAGGTGAAGTTGTTTGGGAGAAACTATGACTTCAATGTATTTAAGACAAACCTCCCAAGTTAGCCAAAACATCTTCAAGAATGTTGAAAATACCTTGTCTTCATAAGTCCTCCAAAGATAAAACTTTCTTTTTCATACTTAGAAAAATTATAAGTAAACAACTACATCTTATATTTCTATTCTAAGAAAAATCTCTAAGTGCGGGTGTCAATTGGTTCCATAGGCCCGATTTGCACCTATTGTAGTACTTATGATATGTATGGTGCAAATCGGGTCTATGAACCTGATTCACACCTAAGGGTAAATCAACAATGTGCAAGTAAAAAAAATGTGTAAGTTGGGTTCGCAGACCCAACATACACCACAATGATACAACAAAAAGGGGCTTTGTAGGTCGGGTCTATGAACCCGACTTACACCAAGGGAAATGCTTGGTAGTGGTGTTTTTCGGGTTTGAAGACCCAAACAACACCTTACTTGGTATGGTTTGGGTCTACGAACTTGAAAAACACTAAGGGTATCATGTTGTAGTTATGGTGTAGCTAGGTTCATAGACCCGACCAACACCGTAATGATATATTAACCAATGGGGTTCAGGTTTGTGAACCCAAATGACACCGTAAGGTGTTTGCATAAGATAATAGAGTATTGCAAAGATTATGGTGTTGTCGAGCCATTAGATCCAAACAACACCAATATTCAGTGGGGTTCTATCTAAAGACCTGAATGACACCATTCAAAGGTTTTAACCCTTTTAAAATACTAAGATCCATAGTCATGATGTCAATTAGGTCAAATGACCTTGACGACACCATCACTATGGTGCATTTCACATAGGAAGGTAAATGCAATAAAAAAACATAAAAAACTAGTAAGAAGAACAAACAAAATATACATGTACAAATCGATGCAAAGGCAAGGTTTTGTGTGAAATATCTCATAGAAACTAGGGCACAAATGATGATAATAAAAGCTGATGGAAAGATAATTAAAAGACTTAGGAGTTTGTTTTTAAGACAAACTCATATACATTAGATTCAAAGGGGGTAATAAATGATGTAAATTGGGTCCATAGACCCGATTTGCACCCTTAGGTGTATCTTGGATTTATGGGGCCGATTTACACCTAAGTTAACCAAGCAAGTGCAGGGTCGAGTTTAAAACCCGATTTGACAATTGAGACAATAAAGATGAAAATAAGACTAACTTAAAAGAAAATAAAGTAGAGTCTTTTGAAAGAAAAGATTTAAACAAAAATAAATAAATAAAATACCAAATCAATAGGGATATTTTAGATGAAAATCACCTCTATTGATATTCTTGGAGTATATAGGCCACAATTTGAAAAAAAATGTGGGGGGTTGTCATCCTTTTTTAAATTTGGAGGCCAAATCTGAAAGCATGATAACAGTTGGCTCTGATTGGGGAATCATTCTAAATCATTTTTTGAAATGATTAAGAGTGATAGAATCCCATTACTCTAAGTGTCTTCCTATGCTCCATTGAGCAACAAAGTCAAACAACAAAAAGACTCAAAATAAACAATTATTTACAAGATGTTAAAAATTTCATTGAGTGAACAATTTGAGATGTTGTCCACTATGTGACAGTGAGAAAGGGGTCCCATCACTATATGAGATAAAATAGCTTCCTTCTCCATAAATTTAATGGATGGTGATATGCATAAGGAGTTAAACTTGTCATGCATTCCTTTAGGATCTCGTCTCTTATCCCAAAGTAGGACAAGATCTTCAACCTTGAATTCTCATTGCCTTGCCCTTTTATTAAAAAGATCCTTGGCATGATTTTGATGCTTTGAAATATGATCCACCACCTGTACGTGCTTCTCTTCAAGTTATGAAAGGAACATATTGCACTTATCCAAGGAGCTCTCATATGTTTCATCTTCTATCGCTTTAACCTATTTCATAGCTAATAGTTCCAAGGTAATCAAGATCTCTGGACTAATTCCATAAAGAAGATGAAATGGAGACATCCCAATATCTCTCTTAGGGGTAATACAATCTACCCACAAAGCGTCAAACAATGTCTTATGTCATAGTCATTGATTTTCATTAACTAGCCTTTTTATATAGTTACCAAAATCTTGTTACTAGATTCCACCTGACCATTCCCCTGTGGATAGTAGTCTAATTAATGGGCAAGAATAATGTGATACTAAAAAAAAAATTAATTATCTCATATGATAAAAAATAAGTAGCATTATCAGCTACTATCCTATTAGGTACACAAAATTTGCACACAATGTTCGCTTTGATAAAATCACATACTACCTCAAATACATAGCCTACTTAACTAGTCTTGCCTCCACCCACTTGGTGAAATAATCTATTGTTGAAAGAAAATAGTGATGACCAACACTAGAAGGAGGATTAACTGGACCAATGAAGTCAATGCCCCACTATTGTAAAGGTTCTTCAATCAATATCGACTCAAGAGGAAATGTTGCAAGCTTGGGTTTGCCAATGAACTGCTGACACAACTCACATTTGCGGACCCAATCATATGCATCCTAAAATAGAGTAGGCTAATAGTAATTCACTCATAGAATCTTATGAGAAGTAACAGGAGATGAGAAATGTCCACCACATGGTAGATTATGAAATGCCTCCACCAACATAACTTGTTGAGCTTTGTCTACACACCTCAAGAAAGTTCCATCTATACTTTGGCTATACAAACCATTATTCCAAAGGACATAATATGTATATTTCATCTTCAAATTCCTCTTTTCCTTGTATGTGAGATGATCAAGATGATATATGAGAAAGTTATAAATATTTGCATACCACTCATCTGTAGTGTTGACAAAAAAATATTGTCGAAACATATTCTTGAGATTCCTTTTCAAGAGGATTTGCTTCTTCAAGCTTGTTAACTTACTAGCAACTGACACAATCCTTTTCCCTAAACCAACTTTGTTGGCCAAAGTTCTATGTCATATTCCTTGATTTTCGCTATTCGATTTCCACTCTTCATCCTAAAATCTTGTTGTTTCAAAATTGATTTGACTGCAATGTCTAGAACTAGACATGTGACATGAGACTTTGAAATATGGAAACAAAAATGCTTTACTACCTTGATGAGAGAAAAATCATGTTTATCCATCTAAAAATACTTAAGTTCATGAGGTTTGAGGGGACAACTCATGAAAGCTATTAGTGATTCTATTCCTTCTAAATTCTTTTGAACTAAAATTGCATAGAGTGTATGATCGGAAACATAACTATACATTATAAAGTCTTTGGTATAATCAGGACATACCAATACTAGAGCATGAGCTATCACTTCTTTGATTTCTTCAAAAGCCACTTTACCTTCTAGACTCCAACAAAAAATAAAGTTTCCTTTCATCATATTCACAATATGATGAGTCTTCTCAATAAAATCTATAACTATCATTTTGCAATTCTTAATCACTTCCGCAATGAGGTTAAAATCTCCCTGCCCTTTTACTTAGCATCTTCTCTGAATGAGAGTTTGGTTGATCACGCTAAAAAGCCTAATTCTTACCCCATAGCCCATCAGGGGCTTATCCTGCTTATTTATGAATACCTGAAGGAAAAAGCTAGGGCTAGCAAGGATGATCACGTGGTTACTAATGCACATGTTTCTGAGAGCTGTAAACATTCTGAGTCAGATGAGGATTAGTCTAATGCCCCTACCCATAAAAAATAGAGAGTTGATACAGATAATGTGGAAACGGAGGTGCATTGTGATTTGGAGGAGGAAAAGGGGAAGGATAGTAAGACAAAAATGGAGAGTGAGAGATGAGAACGTTGGAGAAAAGGAAGAAGGGAAAAAAGATGTTAATTCTGAAAACCCTTATTCTAACCCTATGGGCTCGGATAGTAGGAATGTCGCCCTGAACTCTATGGAGGAAGACAACCCTAATTCTGCGGGTGCTGAGCAAGGTAGGGATTCGACGAATACTATTTTGAATACTGCCCGTAATTGTACTCTAGAATCCTTCAACTTCCAGAAATGGGTTATTGAAAACATTACTAGCATTCAAAGAAAACAGAGGGACCTGGAAAATAAGATACACAATTTGATTAAGGAAACAAATTCGGGGAAAAATAATGAGGAGATGGAAACTAGTGAAGCTAAGGAGGAAATTGAAATGGAGGACTGGTTGGAAAAAGACCCGATAAAAGGGTATTTGAAACATCTGGAGGATGTTATCAGAATTGTAAAAGAACGGGTTGAGGAGGATAAAGGTAACATCATCACTTAGGTTGCTCAAACTAAGAAGGCTTTGAAAAGCTTCATGAACCACAGTCTTGAGGTATTACGAGTTTCGTACCATAACATGATTGCCTTGGTGGATCACTTAGAGAGGAAA
This sequence comes from Cryptomeria japonica, assembly GCF_030272615.1. Lineage (NCBI taxonomy): Eukaryota > Viridiplantae > Streptophyta > Pinopsida > Cupressales > Cupressaceae > Cryptomeria > Cryptomeria japonica. The sequence continues at coordinate 492,622,150 of NC_081414.1, forward strand.
AATCGGGATAAGAACTTGGTAATCATTGAAGATGTACCGACCTCCAACTCCACTCATCAAATCTCTAGGCAAAGGACTAGGCAGAACACCACTGAGATGGAGACCAAAATGAAAGACAACCAACTAAAACAAGAGAGGAATGATCTGAGAGAAGCTACGAAGGCTATGATTCTTTTGGTTTAGAATGCTGAGGAGTCTATAAAAGTTTTCATTTGATATGTAAAGTTGGGTTTTGGATGCCAATTTCTTGTTGGCTCCTTGCTGTCTTTTGGTCCTAGCTGTTGGTTTTTTGCAGTTGTTTTGTCTTGTTTCTTTCTTGCTCATCTTTCATATTGTAAGCGGGTTTCGAGTCCCTTAAAACCTATTTTTTCTTAATCAAAAACAAAATCTAGAAAAAAAATTCTCAAGAAGTTAACCTTACCGAAAATGGAGTGTACAACAGTCTTACTTTTTGGTAAAGTTAAATTTTGTATTGATTTTATCCTATTAGGATCAATTTTAACACCTTCCTTGGACACTATATGCCCAAGAATATTTCCCTCTATTTCCCCAAAAATATACTTCTTGGGATTCAAGGAAATATAATGTTTGCGACATCTTTTCAACACATCTTCAAGATGAAAAAGATGATTTTCCCTATTCTTTGAAAAGATAGTTAAATCATCCAAGTACACAATAAGATACCTAACAATGATACCTCATAAATCTATGTCTATAACCCTCTAAAATATTGCACCAACATTTATAAACCCAAAGGGTATCCTCCTATAATAAAAGGTACCTCAGAGTTTTCTAAAAGTAGTCCTATGTTGATCCTCCTCACTAACTTCAATCTGATTGTAGCCCAAGAAACCATCAAACATAGAAAACATTTGAGAACCAATTACTATTTGTAAGATGATCCATAATTGGAAGAGGATAATTATCCTTCAATGATGCCTGATTCAAATTACAAAAATCCACAAATATGCGAATTTCACCATTCTTCTTTCGCATAGGCATGATATTAGTGATCCAAGTGGAATGATGAATTGGAAAAATAATTCTTGCGTTCAACATTTTCTGAATCTTAGAAAGGATAATACTTGATATTTTGGGATTATATTGCCTTTGCTTCTGTTTGAAAGGCATTGCTCTTGAATTGAGGGGAATATCATGTTGTATCTCCTTTGACTAGAAATAATTGAGATCATCATATGAATAAGCCAATACATCAATGTATTGGTGTAACAAATTAATAAATTGACCCCTCTCCTCTGGAGTATAACTATTTCCAATATTAACATATTTTGGATCATCATCTGATCGAAGGTTGTACTTCTCATATCCCATTGCTAAATCCAAAGTTACCTACTACTGCTTTTTGATGTAATGGTCATGCTTGTTGAACAACTTCTCAAGTGACACCAGACCTTTTGGGATTTTGTTACCTTTCAGATGTAGGATTTCACCATCTTGTAAAGAATATTTGTCTGACATTGAATCAAAACAATTACTACCATCAAAATATAAGTTATTAAAATTGTCACTAGTTTCCAAAAAATTGATAATTTGCTTATCATCATTAAAAAAATTTCACTGATCCTAGTTATCTGGAATACTTGGCTTGTAAACTATCTCTATTGTGTACTTATCCTGACAAAAATCCTTATGAGGAATGAAAAGGGTGGAAAATTGTGCAAGAGAATCTGCCTTGTCATTAAATTCTTTGAATACTGCCGAAATATTGAAATCATAAAAATATTCAATGTTAGCCCATACCAAATTTTAGTAGCACTTCAACTTGTTATTTCTAGTTTGATAGATATTCCTGACTTGGCATACCACTAGCTGAGCATATCCTTGTGCATGAAGGTTCTTGATGCCTCATTTACGTGTACCATCAATTCCCAACAATAACAACTCATATTCAGCAATATTGCTGGTGTTTGCAAAGTGTAACTTAAAATATTATGGAAAAATGTCACCTGATGGAAAAATTGGAACAAATCCAGCACTAGAGATATTTGAAGTACAACTACCATCAAATTCCAGAATCCATACGTGATTTGAGTCACTTGAATTGACAACATGTGATCTTGAAGCCTCCTCACTTGAAAAAACTGGTTCAAAATCATCGCTTGATAGACTATCAATGTTTGAGCCATTCAAAGAATTAGAATATTCCTCTATTTGTAATAAATAAGTACCCAATCCAAATGACTCAAAAAGGATTTGATCTTTAAGATCATTTGTTTAGATCACTGAGTACTTTACTTCCTTTTCTGGAAACAACTTCTGCATTTGGCTCTTATGGGTATCCTAGCTTCTAACCAATCCATGTTGATCTCACCACCAACATATTTGCAAAAATTTCTTCCTAGAAGCATCCCATAGGAAGCTATAACATCAACCACTAAGACAGACATTTTTATCCTCTTGTCTAGAAAAGCAATGAAGTCAAATTGAGCATCTTTAATCTAGCCAATTAAGGGGACTTGTTTGTTTTCCATTGAAAAACACCTACCCAAATTTTTGGTAAGGGTAAGACCTAAGGAATTTGCTACCTTGGTTGGTATTACATTTTTAGAAGCTTTAGAATCAATAACACAATTTCCTAGAGATATTCTACTTCTAACATTTAAATAATGGTTTTCTTGGCATGATCTATGAGATCAAAAGGTTGATACGACAGTGTTGAAGAGGATTGTAAAACATCAGTTGTAGACTTAGAAGCAACTGGTAACTTTATTCTTAGACACATTTGATGCAAAAAGGTTAGAAGTACTTACTTGATTACTTACTATGGGGTCCTTAGGCAAGGTCGAAAAGGGAGTTCCTCTTTTTGTGAGAGTTACTCACAATTGTGGAGTATCCTTTGCCTTCATCTTGTCATTTGATTGTTGGTCAGATTGATTTTGTGTATGAGAATAAATGAATATTGCAAAGGCATCACTCAAATTAACTTCTTCAGGCTCCTGGTATTGTACGAACCAGATGCTAGAGTATCCAACTAATTCTCCTTCTTTTTGAAAGGAGTTAACAATATCTTCTAAGGGAATTTCATCCATAGTATCATCACCTCGCTCCGTCTCATAGTACCCCATAAAGTCATTGACAGGAGGTGCTTCTAGAGCAAGTCTCTCTGGAGGTGGAGGTAACTTGTGGAAATAGTCTAAGGTAGTGCTAAGCTAGACAAATTCTTTTTGGTAGAAGTTGTTGGTACTACTTGATATTTGATTAATAGATGTCCTTGTAAAGATCTTGTTTATAAAACACCTTGTGAAATGTGGTTAGCTTAAAAGTCTTTAGTTTCACATTTAAGGGTATTTGGTTGTGAGGCTTTTGTCCATGTGCGTCAAGAGAAAGTGGTCTAAATTAGATCTAAAATCTTAAAAATGCATATTTGTAGATGTAAAATGTTATAAGCTTTGGAATCCTCTAACCCGTTAAATGATTTTTTCTAGACATGTAATTTTCAAGCAATTTAGAGATGACTTAGGTGAAGAACAACTAAAGGAAAAGTCAACATTAGTGCATTTTGAAACTAAGTAATAAGATGCACATGTGGTTGAATAGAAAGATGGACAAGAATGTGGAGAAGAAGAAGAGTGTTCAAGAAAAGTTCTAAATATACGGTTGTGAAATAAGAAGATGAAAATAATGAAGAACACAAGGAAGAGCCTCTTACTCCACCTTTGAGAAGGTCCACAAGATAGTAGAATTCAAATGAAAGGCATAGCCCACCATATTTTTGTTGTAAGTTTTCTTTATTAAGTATTGACAATGATCCTAAATCTTACAAGGAAGCACTTTCTTTTGAGAAAAGTGTTGGCAACAATGCAACAAACTGAGAGGGGGGGTGAATCAGTTTGCACAAAATTTTAATGCAACTTAAACCACAAAATAGATCCAATAATTAGCAATTAAAGCATGAAACAACACCACATAAATAACACACATAACACCAATATTTTTGACATGGAAAACTCAGTTAAGAGAAAAACCACGCTGGGAACCTACCCACAATGAGATAATACTCTGTTAGGAGTAAATGTGAATATTACAATGGGGAATGCACATGCATTCAGACACACTGCCTAGATCTCACTGCTTGTAATAAGAAACCTAGAAAGGCTACAACCTTAAGGGAAGGCTCACTCCCTTATAGGAAGTCTCACTGACTTACAAAAACATTCAGACTACAATCCGAATCACATGAAATATAAAAATAGCATCTCATGATGCTTGAGTACAGTTCCAATTAAGCACATAGTGTGCTCTATGACACTTCTATTCTCCTTCACACTTCTGAAAGATCAAATCACTTGTTTGCACATATCACTTGATCATACACTCGTAGATACAATGTAGACATTCACAAACATACATCTACATGATTATTACATTTATTTATACAAACCCTCAACCTCAATTTCAAGGTTAGCTAAACCCTCAATACAAGCTACAAAATAATATCCTCACACGCTATAACAATACATAGTCTAGACCCAAATCAATACTGTAAATATGAAACACCTCCAACAATTACGCCTCGATCATTCACAACACGCTACAACCACCATGAATGTCACATAACATGAAGAACATCATCGGACAAGAAAAATCTTCAATAATGCGGACCACCAATATGCATAGAACGCAATCTAGAGACATTCATAAGCAATGTGAATTGCATCACAACAACCACAATGACTCAGATTACCAGGATCATCATCATCTCTCTACCAGAGCTCAAGAACATCAACATAACTAATTGTCAACCTGAAAGATTTTCTTGTGGATTTCCAAATCATGAACCAATTAAACTAAGGACACACGTCAATGTCCAGAACACATCCCAAACATTTGCAACTAAAGAGATAGCAATTCTAGAGAAATACAGAACACAAACCAGAATACCAAATAACACAAACAACTACATAACATGCCAACACCAAATCTCATAACTTGATCAAATCATCATGCAAACCTCTGCAAATGGGAATGAACCATGTACAGACAACATACCAAATGTTAGACAGTTCAAATAACTAGAAGACAACTGAAAGGGGGGGGTGAATCATTTATCACAGTTTACAGGAACCATTAGGAATTTAAACATGAATACTAGAACCCAAAACATTAATATTGGAATAGTAGATAAACCAATTAAGCATAAACAATAATCATAGAATAAAAGCCATCCACATAACACCAAGATTTGTACGTGGAAAACCCGGTAAAGGGAAAAACCATGGTGGGAAGCCTACCCACACTCAGATAATACTTATGTAGTAAGAATGTAAATTACAATTGAGGGGCCTGTACTTGCAGAAAGGCCAATAAAGTAGAGCACACTACTCATCACAAAAGGAGCCTCACTGACTACATATAAATCCAGACTACAATCCGGAGAAGAGTTGAACTGCAAAAGATAGCATCTTTTATGCCTGAGTATAGTTTCGGTTAAGCTCAATACCGAAGGAGTAAATCCTCTTACATAAACCCAATTCGATCTACAATGATCGACCAGCTCCTCTACCTGAATGATATTACATTATTCGCACTTTACATTCCTTGACCGTGACCTCTAATATTAACCATGATGATCTACAATGAGATCTTACATCTATATATACAAACCCTCAACCATAAACAATCAGGTCGGCCACCAGATAATAAACCAATTATATAATTACAAACCATGTTGGCCTTAGACCAAACAAATAATATCAACACATAACACATCCCAGAAATACATCAATAGGTCCTATCCACACGTTACATTAAATTCGGTCCATAACCTAGATCAACCGGGACCAAGTATAGGTCCATACGCTTCAGCAATGATCTCCATCTGCCAAGTCTCAAACATGATCACCAATAGCATCTTGAAACTCCATCAGAAGCTGCACCAACACCACTTATGCAATTCATCAAAGATCTCCATCAAAAGCTTTGTCGGTGAAACCCTCGCCAGAACCATAAACCAATATTCTAAGCAAGAAGGATAGCATCCGATCTCCAAACAAAAACCAACTAACCAAATATGAGTATGAGTATCATGAACAAGTTGATTCCATCACTAGACAATACCGGAGCCTACCGAATCATGTCGGATCCAAGAACCACTTAACTTACCGGGACCAGAAGGGTGTCGATAAAGCATCCAAACAACTAGTGTTGGCATCAATGACAAAACATCAATGCAACACATAATCAATTCCACTAAATGGCCAAAAATCTCCCCCTTTGGCATCGATGGAAACACTAGATGTGAAAAACATCTAAGTACCAAGAAATGCCAAACAAGTCTCCCCCTATGGAAGATAGCCAATAAATTCCCACATATAGCTCTAAATTTTTATTTATCAATATCTCTCCCCCTTTCTTTTTCTTTTACCCCTTTTTCTTTTTCTTTTTCTTTTTCACATTGATATCACTCCCCTTTTGACATCAATGCCAAAAATCTGACAAAAATATCAAAGCAAAAACATAAGCCTCTGAATCACAAAGCTGACTACTCCTCTTGAGCAGTAGCATCCCACATCAGTGTCGAAATGAATAGTATCTCTAATAATGCATGTTAGGCTGATGCCAAACCGCATCAATCAAGTTGCTACCGGAGGGGCAGAAACTCCCAATCTGTCTCTCAAATACTCAAATGATTCCTTGGACAAAGGTTAGTGAAAATATCTGCAATCTATTCTTTAGTGTTCACATAAACCAGTCTAACTTCATTTGCTTCCACCTTCTCCTTCAAAAAGTTATACTTGATAGATATGTGCTTTGTTTTAGAATGAAATATCAGATTCTTTGATATATCAATAGAAGAAGAGTTATAAAAGTGAATAACTACCGGTGCATCACAATCCACCTTTATATCCTTCAACATTTGCTTCATCTATAAAACTTGTGTACAGTTAGTAGCAGCAACAACATACTCAGCGTTAGCAGTAGATAAAGAAGTACATGACAGTTTCTTATTGATCCATGAAACCAACTTCTTTACAAGAAAGAAAGCTCCACCAGAAGTACTTTTCTGGTCATCAACATCTCTAGCCCAATCACCATTTGTATATGCACATAGAGTAAAGTTATCATTCTTAGGGTACCACAAGCCATATTCTTATGTACCTTGTAAGTATCTAAAAATCCTTTTCACCGCCATCTCATGATTTTCTCTAGGATCACTCTAAAATCTTGAAACAATACAAACAACATTCATAATGTCAGGCCTAGTCTGAGTCAAATAAAGTAGACCTCCAATCATAAATTTGTATCTTCTAGGATTTACCGGTGCAGAAACATCTTTTCTTGTCAATTTCTCACTTGTAACCATAGGATTACTTACCGGTTTAGAATCTCCCATACCAAATTTCTTCAACAATTCCTTAGCATATTTAGTTTGATAGATGAAACTACCTTTGTCAGTCTAAGTAATCTGCAAACCTAAGAAAAATTTCATCTCACCAATCATAGACATCTCAAATTCTTTCTCCATATTCTTAGAAAATTCTATGCATAACTTATCTTCACCTCCAAAAATAATATCATCAATAAATACTTCAATAATCAGTATATCGTCATCGGTGATTTTATAATATAAATTATTGTCAGTATGGCCCTTAGTAAAACCAAGCTTCAAAAGATATTTATCCAACCTTGCATACCAAGATCTAAGTGCTTGTTTTAATCCATATAAAGCTTTCCTTAGCCTGCAAACCATATGTGTATCATCTGATAGTGAAAAACCATCAAGTTGCTCAATATAAACTTCCTCATCAAGATCCCCATTCAAAAAAGTGCATTTAACATCCATCTGATAAACCTTGTAGTTTTTATAAGTAGCATAGGCAAGAAATAATCTTACAGCTTCAATCCTAGCTAAAAGTGCAAAAGTTTCTCCATTATCAATTCCTTCCTCTTAAGAATATCCTTTACAAACCAATCTAGCTTTATTCCTCATAACTTGACCATCCTCATTTAATTTATTCCTAAAAATCCATTTAGTTCCAATAACATTTTTATTTTTAGGTCGGGGAACCAAGCTCCATGTGTTATTTTTCTCAATCTGATCTAATTCTTCTTCCATAGCTTTCAACCAATATTCATCTTTACATGCCTCAATTACTGATACCGGTTCAACTTGTGAAATTAAACATACCTCATTAGTTGTCGGTCTTCTTCTTGTCATCACTCCATTTCTCTTATCCCCAATGATTTTATCTTCAGAATGATTCAATCTCACATACCTAGGAGTCATCTGACTTTCTGTTCCTCTTCCTTGTTCTTTAGTTACTATAGAATTATCTGATGTTGCTGGAGTAACTGGTTCAATTCTATGTTCTGGTAAAGGTGCTACTGATTCAGATATAATCATTTCCATTGTCAGATCCTTCTTATAAACTCTGATTTGACTTATGTTCAGCTCATCTACTTTGACATTAGCACTCTCCACAATTCTCTACAATCTTGTTATAACATCTATATGCTTTACTTTCATTAGAATAACCAAGAAATATGCCTTCATCACATCTAGAATCAAATTTCCCAATAATATCATCTCTTGTGATGTAACATTTACTACCAAAAATTCTGAAATACTTAACTGTAGTTATATTGCCAAACCATAATTCATAAGGTGTCTTACCAGTTCCTCCTTTGATATGTACTATGTTGAATGTATAAACTAATGTGCTCACTTCTTCTCTCTAGTAGATATGAGGTAGACTAGCTTCCATCATCATTGTTCTAGCAGCATCCAAGATAGTTTTGTTCTTCCTTTCCACAACTCCATTCTACTGAGGTGTCTGGGGAGTTTTGTTGAGGTGTCTGGGGAGCAGAAAATTATCTTCTTATACCATGCTTGTCACAAAAGTTATTAAACTCACCGGATGTGAATTCTCCACCATGATCTGATCTTAAACATTTAATCTTCAATCATGTCTCAGTTTCTACTTTATCCTTAAAGATTTTAAACGTTTCAAATGATTCATATTTTTCTCTCTGAAAAGTAACCCACATCATTCTAGAATAATCATCAATGATTAGCATGAAATATCTATCACCTTGAAAACTCTTAACTCTAGCAAGGCCACATAAATCAGTATGAATAAGATCAAGAACATTGTTTGATTTATCTTGTATACTCCTAAAAGAGGTTCTAACCTGTTTACCCATTTGACATTCTTTACATACCGGATTATAGGGCTTCATAATCTTAGGTATATCCCTAACTGCCTTAGTTGAACTGATCTTCACAATGCAATCAAAATTCACATGACACGACCTTTTATGCCATAGCCAACTCTCATCAATTTGTATAATCAAACATGTCTTCTCACCGAAGTTCAAATGAAATGTATTACCTTTTGTTTGTGTACCGGTTGCAATCTCCAAGCTAGATTTGTTAATGATTTTGTATTTCGCATCCTTGAACTGTAATTGAAATCCCTTATCTACCAATTGTCCTACACTCAAAAGATTATGCCTTAAACCTTCAACATAATAAACATTGTCAGTATTGTTCTTACCATCCAATGATATAGTTCCTTTTCCTTCAATCATACATGCTTTGTCATCTCCAAATCGAACTAGACCGCCACTGGTACATTTGGGGCTAATTTCCAACGGCCGATCGTCAGAATTGCGACTACTTTTTCTCGGACTATCGACAAATGAAGCTGTCAAAAACTCATCGTCGGACTTTCTAATGATGACTTTGAACGTCAGAATTACGACGACACCATGAACTCTGCTGACGACGGCCATGATCGCTCTTCCGGTCAAAAATGTTGTCGAACATACAGCATTCTTGTCAGATGTTTGTTTAGTTTGCGTAAGAATTCCGATGGCAGCCTAAAACTATGCACCGACGAGAATATTGTTGCTCTGACGGTTTGGTCGTTGGTCCAGTAATATGCATCAACTATCATCCAACAAGGAAGTATCATCAAACATACAACATCCTTGTCGAATGTTTGTTTAGTTGGCATTAGAATTGCGATGGCAGCCATAAACTTTACACCGACGAGAATGTTGTTGGTCCAACGATTTCATCATCGGTGCAAAGTTTAGTTTCCATCGTAATTCCGACGGCTATTTATTTATAAAAAAATAAAAATATTATTATCTAGATGTAAAGCACACCTCATTGATATCTACAGTGAATGGTATTCTATCCCCATCAACTACCAATAGGGGTCATAGGTTTCAAGCTAATATGAGGCACACTTTCTCAAAATAGACACAAAACCAATATTAATTTATTCACATGATACTAAGAGAAATTTGTAGTATAATAGGGTACTAGCTAACACTACTAAATTTATGCTCAAGTTTGTTTGAGATCTCATCATGGTAGAAACAAAGGGAATCAAAAAAAAAAAAATGTTGCAATTTCTTAGGTATTTTATATTATGTGTGATCAATAATATTAAAATGTTTAATAGTAGTATCTATAATAAGCTGATCTTATCTTTTACCTTGACATCCTTTTCCTTTATAAAAGGGAGTAAACTTATTTTGTTCATTTTGATATGATGAGGATAGGATACTCTTTTGTTAAGAAATTGTACAAATCTTTTTTTCTTTTTTTTAGTAAGATTAAAAAAAAAGATCCAAATATAAATCTAAAAATATTAAAATGGCAAGAGCTTCAAGGAAGATTAATTGATGACTTGGTAACAATGTTTCAATGGTTCATAAGATAATAGAATCGATACATTCTTAAAGTGGTTCCCATACGTGAAACCATATATATTCATGAATGATAGAATTTCATCAAGCTAGGTGATAAAAATACTTTTTAAAATCTTTTATCCAATTACATAATCTCTTATATGTACCAAGTTGAAAATCTAAATTGACATTTCATTACATCTTTACCACATTCTAGTGGTTTTGGATATAATATAAATAAAATAATGTAAAGGCTCAATACTTATCCCGAATGGATTTTAAGGAAACAGTTCTGAAGAAAACCATCCTTTCAAATATGGTGTGAATACTCCAAAAAATAAACAATAAAAATAATCTAGATATTTCTCTTTCATTTCTATAGTCTTCTAACTTTATATTTCTTTATTTTCATTCGGTGTCATTACTTCATGCAAAGGGTGGAAACAATGTCTTTTCAAGCGAAAGCAACAGGAATGCTTTGACAATTTAGTAATTTAAAGAGAAAATACTGGATACAAACCCCACCATCTAGTCAAATATCTATTAAGAAAAGGGTAATCTAGAAGGACAAAACTTCTCTTCTCAAAATGGAAGCATTTCAGGGAAGGTAATTTCTTCATTCATGAAAGAGGAGAAGTTATGATACCTCAATCCATGGTAAAAGCCCTTTCTAGAACCATCAAGGATGTTGATGAAAGAGAGATCAAGGTTTCTAAGGATTGAATGCCAAAGAAATTATAAGGCTGCAAAGAGAAAAATGTTTTGGATAATATTTACAATTATAATAGTTGCTGAAATAGAAGACATGAAGGCCTACATACTTTTTTGGTTGCCACAATCATAAGGGAGGTGTTTTTCGATGAGTGCCTCTTCACTGGAGATAGGATGATTAACTTTTCAACCTGTGACCCATCTAATGGCATACATAGGATGAGTCTCGACAACATAAACCAATGTTATAAATCAATGCTAGCTAAGAAGATCAAGTGTTATCATCAATGCTTATATACATTGCTACTCCATGACTATCCTCATACACAGAGAGTGAATATAATTTTAATTTTAAGGTTCTACAACACTTATATAAGGTGCAAATCAGTCATAAATTGAATCCTATTGAAATAATTTGTCGATTGCAAAATCACTCGCAATCTGAATGTGGTTGCCCAAAATTTTGTCTAGCAAGTGCAATAATGACTTAAATGTTTAGCACAAGGAAGGCAAATGAAGTTATAATATATTATGTGATAGATCACTGATCAAATATGCATCAACGACCTCAAATTGTCCTACCATTTATTGGACTTTAATGGGGAGATGCAATGTTTGGAATTTTTTTTCCTTTCTCCCTTGGATACCATCAAGTATTTGTTACACCAATATTATTGGTAGCATCAAAAATTATATGAGAACCTTGTATATATTCTTAGACTTAACTTTCAAGCCATCATAGGTCTTCACCCATGGAGACGACAACTTTGTTGAATAATACGACCCACTTCTTTAGGAGCTGATTGCATTTAAAAGCGAAAAGAATTAGAGATGAGCTCACCATGTTGAGGATGACAAAATATCCAGAGCATCCAACTAATCATTATAAATGTACTAACAAGGGCCAATAAAATTTGATAGAGCTTTTAACTGAAACCAGTTCTTTTGGTTTCATGTTGAAATAGCTTTGGAAATGTTGCATTACTATGAAATACAGGATTGCATCCTTGTTTTCTCTGGTTTGTAACTTTCTAACCAACATGAAACACATGATTGAGTGTTACCCAAAAAGGACATGAATTGATGGAAACGTTCTCAACCCTTGGAGATGAGACATGAGTTTCTTAAGTGAAGTTACCCATAAACTATGTACAATTGTTTGAATTCTTTTAGTATAAACCATAATGAATCTACACCTATAGTCCAAAGTAATCTAGCGAGGCATGCTATCTAAAATCCAAAATCATGAGTATTGGATCCAAGAGTATAGCACAAAAATTTGGTTATAGCAATTTGTTATACATAATATATCAAAGCAATTTGCAACCATATCTATTTAAGAACGGTTCAACATATAAACTCTTATCTTTCTTTTTTTTGGTAAGGATTATCAGCTATAATGAATATATAATATTGTAAATAAGTCTTTATTGTTCATTATATAACTGGGATATGTATAATATGGTGTCGTTAAATATATTTAATTGTAATAGATAAGATTTGAAAAATATGTTTTATGTTTATATGTATTTATTCAAATAACTGATCTTTTGTCTTTTAAATATAAGGATATATACCACTTTATTACTATTGAAAATTACTCACTGAGAATTAAAACAAAATAAATCTAGGATATGGAACAAAATTTTCTTAAGGTTTGACAATGGATGTATCCCTCAAATCAATCACACAATTAACTATATAGATCAATATCTTACTTGAAATCACATAGAGAAAGCTTATTGATTGACTATGAACATGTTACCTTAGGATGAGCTTAGATATGAATTTGGAGTTATCAAAGCAATGTTAACTTTTGGGTGGAATCTTAAACATGGATATGAAAACACATATAGGATTTTCAAAAAATTTAATGCCACTGAGCAAAGAGAGTAAAAATAGCATATGAAAAAAATTTATAAGTTAGGTCTTATAGAATAATTATAATGAATCAAAGATTACAAAAAATATATATTCTAGATATACATATTTTTAGGATTGATTAATAAAAAAAAATCAAACATAAAGATTATTTCAAAGGTAGGAAGGCTTGATCGTTAGGCTCTGACTTTATCTACTTTATATAAGTTAGTTGTTCTTGTTCTTCTTTGTTCTTTTCATAATAATACTTCTCTCTAAATTCCTCTAGCACTTATTACTACTACAACCTACAAAACAACTTGTCTAACCTCCTAGACCAAGCTCCAATTCACAAAATAAATAAAGGTGAAAACATGGGATGGTTTTGCAAAACATTTTACATGCCCAATTTCACATCTCACCAATTAAAAAGGTATGCATTTTGATTTCACAGTATAGAATGGTTTCTCAACTTGTCTATTATATCTGTCACTTGAGGATAGGCCAATGGGGAGATTGTTAAATTTATTTGTTGAAGGGTTTGGGGGAACTCTATGAATCACTAAGCACTTTCTTATCAATAATGAGATTTGTGGTATTTTTTTCTTTATTGAGAGGTAGAAATATTTATAGCTTCTCTCTTTAAAACTTCGAAAACACATTTGTTTTTGCTAATTCACATGGTTTGATGGTGCAGGAGCACCCTAGGTTTGGCCAAAACGGTCAAAATTTGAGATTTTAGTTTTTTATTGTGTTATTTCATGTAAATAAGGCCATTTGAGGCCATTATGATGTACTTGGACCTAATTGGGAAAGTTTGAGGTCCACTGGGCAAAAATTGTAAAAATTCTAAAAAGTTGTCATTATTGTCATGACAACTTTTTAAAATTTGGTTGGGAGGTTGGTTTTTGGTGGTTTGAGATTGTAACCCACTTGGATGGGCATAAATAGGCCTTTGTCACCCCACCCAAGTTTTTCTTGTTGAATTTTGAAAGTTTTACTAAATGAAGTTGGAGATTTTTGTTCATACAAAAACATTTCAGTCTGATTCTCATTATTTTTAATTGTGAAATTCATCATATTTTCATTAGAAGTTGATTGGATATGGTAGAGAAGTGAATTACCTTCATTTCATCTTTTGTAGCATTGAGTTCCATTGAAATTTGAAGAAGATATCACTATTTTTCCAAAAACTATCAAAACACTCACTAGGGTTTCCAATGAGTGGGAAAAAATGTATTTTTGGCCTTTTCACCATTAAAAACTCACACCACTAGTTGGAAAGGCTCTTGTAAAAATTTATTTTCATTTCTCTTTCTTGTAGGTCTCCAAAACCTCTCAGACACATGCTAGATTTGATTGATTGGTATGATATTCTTCATGTATCGGACCTCTGGGATAGCAGCATAGAGAAAGTGGAATATAAGATAGGTGAGAGTGAAGTGCCTTGGATGGAATGTTGTAAGATATGTGTGGGACCCTTTCACACCACATAGAAGCATTTAGAAGCCATAAAAAAGTACCATAGACCAAATATTAATGACTATCCTAAGGGTACCAATTGTGACAATCGCAATTTTACCAGAGATACTGCCTACTCAAACAAGTTGTGTTTGGAAACCCCAGGTGTGGATATGTAATGGTAATTAACTGTCCCAAGAGTAGCCCTTACACCTATGAACACAAACCTTGGTGTCACAACAGTGTTGGTGTGGCCTTGGGCCAATGGTGGTTGAGTGTTACAATCAGGACAATGATCTCAAACAAAATTTACGGTGTTTATAACTCTAATGTCCCAATCTACTTGTATATATTTTCACAAAACAATGAACAACCCAACCATAGCTATTAATAATATTTCCCCATAAAATGCATGCAAAATGTATCATCATTGATAGGATAACTGACTTGTATTTAGTAAGAGACCTCAATGAGTGGAGTTTCATGCTGAAAAGAGTACTTGCAATAAAGATATTGAAATCAACGAGACATTATGCATTCAAAAATCCACAAGGAAGATCTAATATTTATGAATGAAATTGCAAATCAATCTAAGTTACATGTTTGATATCTTATATCATGGCAACATAAAATGTATATATGCACTCAACATACCTCTTTGCTTGTTTATTTGAGAATGTTGCTAGGAATTAATAGGTGAATGATACATTGATCTACACATGAAACACTTGTACTTTCCCGATACTTTCATCCCTTGGTCAAGGCCGTGTACCCCCTAACACTTGAAGATTGTTTCCACCCTCTTGATTACTTGAAGTCCATGCTCAAATCACACTAAATGACAATAGTTAGTACAAAATAGTGACCATAGCCAAGGAAGCCCAAATTTACTCATACTCAACATAATAAGAAATAACTAAATCATCTAGACCATTATTCATAAAATAACCTCTTTTTCACATCATGGAAGGCCAAAATTACAAGGATCACTCTTCTTCAAAGGAGCCATTATTTAGAGCCACCAAACTATCAACAAGAGTAGAAGCTATTAGGCTCATACAATTTTAGGACATATAAAGAGTTGAATCGGAAGCGAGAAAAAAAAAAGAAAAATTGTTGAAATATAATCTTCACAATTTTGTCATCACGAGTGCAAACAATCCAGTGAGGAGGACAAAGCTGAATAGTGTGATGAGGATCAAATCCATCCAATCTAGGAGGCATAATATGAGACTCTTTCTGAACCAATGCTAAGGGCTATTATTATTTGAAGCTTCTCTTAAATCCTCACATTTTGTTGTCGCATAATGAGGTAGAAGAGGTAGATTCAAAGTCTTAGAATGAGGTTGATATATATATGGATGGTAATATATGAAAGATATGTGAAGGCCATGGTAGAAGAGAATAATTACTTCACACTAAGTGAAGTTATGGAGGTAGTTTTCATGGATGTAAAGTGGGGAGTGTAAAGGATTCTTTAGATTCATGAAGAACATTAAGGAGAAAAGGTTAGTTATATCAAGGAAAAATAAAGAAAAAGGGAAGTGATAAAGAAGGGAGGAAGAAAATAGGGAAGAAAGTGTGGAAATAAAGAGGGAGATCTAATTTATTTTGGTATGTAGCCTCTACTACTTTTTTTCTTGTTGAATGATTTTGCAATATTTTTAGAAGACTGCAAGGTGTGAAGTAATGCTCATAAGGCATGAAGGAGCTATGTAAAGCACAAACCATACATATGAATACATACAAGGCATGAATCATACATGTAAACCATGAAGTAATACATAAATACACATAATGTACAAGCATATATGAGAAAGTTTCTCATGGAGTGGACATACTAAAGACACATCGATCATGAAGCATACAAGAGAGAGATATTCATGGAATAGACATCTGAAAACATCTCATTCATGAAGTAACAAAATGCTAAAGAAAATGACAAGTAATAATTAAACTTACAAGGATGAGGCATATTCATAACTTTTGCAGTCCCGCCATGGATATCAACACTAGAAGCAACTCATATTGTTAGTGTACATACAAGACAATATAGGAGTTCATTATACCCAACAACTTGTGGTGTTGTTGTTCGTGTTGGCTCTGTTGGACCCTGCAATTAAGATTCAATATACATTATTCAATAAGATTAACTGTGCAACATAATGAAATATTGAAAAGTGTGTTATCTTATTGAGCTTCGCTTGGTTTTGAGAATAGTTTAATATTCTCTACTTAATAGGGCCAACCACGTGAAGGTGGAAGCTCATTTGGCCCCTCTCCCCCCCCCTAACATCACTCTAAATTCCCCGTTAACATCTTATAACATTCATTCATTCTTTCTTTCTACCATTAATAAAATATAACATTCATTCATTAACATCACATAACGTTCATTAACACATAAAATTGATTAACATTAATTAACACACAACATTCATCAATATTAATTAACACATATCATTCATAACCATTCATTAGCACATAATTACATTCATTAACACATAAAAATCAGTCATTATCAAATAAGGTAGATTACAATCATTTGTTTTTTTGGTTTTTCTTTGAAGCTATGAAAAGACTAAGTGGAACATCGATTTCTTCATTATTTCCCCCCTTTGTAGTTGTTCCACCCTCTGCTCGTGATCTCGATGTATGCCTAGTCCCATACTGAGGATGAGGACACTGAAGTGAAGGGGGTCCTCTACAATAACAAAGAAATGGGTTAAATTCAAAACATTTTTTATCATTGTTACAAGTATTTCATTAATTTACAAAACATAATTATTGTGCTCTTTACCTGATGGGGCCACATCATTTTGTCCAAATTCAACCTCAACATACTGAACACCCTCTAGATCATCTGGAGTTGAAATACAAAAGGTGACATTAATGTTGAACACCAATTGCATTTATGTTTGTTTAAAGGAATAACAGTGCTCCTCTTTACCTGATTGGGGAACATCACATTCCTGATGTTGTGTACCCAGATCATGCTCCACTTGATCACCACCGACTACATGCTCTAAAATATTAACAAAAAAGGTTACATAAATTACTACTCTAATTATAAATTATGATGTTTAATTGTATTAATAACTACATAAATAAATTTGAATAGAAAATGAATACCTCCACTACTGGGATGTGCATCCAGACCTTCATGTGCAAGTGGTGTTTCACAATTAGCAGGCTGCATTCCGATGTCATGCACATTGTTATAATTGCTTGCTTATTTAAAATAAATATAGTCACTTTATGTTGGAACTCAACATCAATTAGATTATTGGTAAATTATTCAATTTGAAACAATTTCCATTTAGCATATTTACCTATGTGAAGGATGTGCCAAAATATTGTGTATGCCCACTCAATTCTCGTAGCCAATCAGCCACGGTTGTATAGCCTTGCTAGTAGGCAATTCTCTTGTCATCTTTTGTGGGTGCTCTATTGAATTCAGAGCCCTGCATTTTTGCTTGGTATCGTGAATTTTGCTTTCATTGTTTGATAAAAGAAAATTGTTTGCAATTTATAAATATTTTGATGCAATATTTCATTTACATGAGATACTTACAATTCGTGCGGCAAGTTTCATATAACCACCAGAGCCAAGTTTATGTTGCCTATGCTTTTCTTGTCTTTCCTTGGTTGTCTTTGACGTGTCGCTCAGTCTATGAAAATTTTGAAATATGTTAGATTATATAAATATAAAGAGTAATTAATTAGTACATAATTACATTCTTAATAGTATCTTGTACCTTCTTTTGGCGTTTGGTGGTGTATTTCCTTTTTTCCTTTCAATTATCTCCTTGGCATCCAAAATCAGGTCCTTCCACTCCCTCTCTAGAGTCATGGGGGGATGCTCGTACTTTAAGTTCTTCTCTAAATGGGTCTTGTATTGGTCCCTCACATAATTTAGATATGTGCCAGCTTTTTCAAGGAGCTTGGTTTTGTCAAAGGTGTCATTTCCAAACCACTCAACCATATGGTTTAAAAATTCATCTTTTAACCTTTTTTCTTGTTCATTCCACCTTTTAAAGCAAAAACAAACCTGTTAGATTCATAAATGAACTGAAGCTACATTTATTATAGTTCAAGAAATGGATCAAAGGAAAACTATTCTAGCAATGATATGAAATCAAAATAGTGGATTAGGGTTAGTTCACATATGATGTACCACCTTTTACGTATGGTGGACCCAAATATCTGCAATGTAATGTCACTAAGATGTTTATAAAAAATATCATTTCCTACAAAAAAATTCATGAGATCATTAGTCCAAAATGAGTGATCAGAAAGTAAATTACAATTAGACTATATATGATAATAATTTTAAAGTACGTGGAACTTTCTGTATCTTTAAGGGAATCATTTCTTCATCGCACACCACCAATGTGGCCTGTAACGTTCCCATACTAGCAATACGAAAAGATCCAGGAAATGATGGTATGTTATCAGTAGTAGTCGCCTCTGGCGCATCCTCATGTGCATCTCCTGTTGCAGAAAATGAATCCACTATGGAATTCCCCCAAGAAAGAATGCTTGAAGGGAAATAAACATATAACAAAAGATCGAGCAAAAGAGGGATCTACCAACAGTGGGCGGGCCAATATGACGTGCAGTAGAGGATGTCTGCATGCTACGTGTTGCTGACATTGCAGTCGGCAATACAAGTGGGGATAACCTCTGATGAGGCGTCGGCAGCATTTGCATAGGAACATTGACAACACCTGAAGAATAATACATTAAATATATCAAACATTAAATATATGAAAAGTGCAAGAACTGTAAACAAGGATGAACCTTTATTATGAACATTGACAGTATCAAGTTTGATGTATTTTGGGTACTCAAAGTGATAATCCAAGCAAGTGATAAGCCATGAAAATCATCATCACCTGAAGTACTTGCAACACCCTGATCACAGCCACCAGTTTCATGAGGGTGCATAAATTGTTGTAAAAACAACACGTATATATTTTAGTTAATGACATAAAAGAGAATAAAATATAAACCATTATTGAACTTTGTTATAATTAAAGCTTTCAT